>NW_015542493.1:84580-102415 GCF_001515605.1 Sinocyclocheilus anshuiensis
TATATATATATATAGTTTATACAAATCTTATGCAGATGTGTTTGAAATGCATTATCATTTACAAATCACCTGTACTTTATTATAGATTTAAATAGGTGTATATAATGTAAAAAGTATACATTTTTCACAAGTGTATCTGCTCTTTGTTAACACCATCAGGCATTTTAAATAAATAAATATTTTAAGTAATCAAATTTTCCAGTTATAAATGTATACATTGAATGCTCTGTAAATTGCATCTGTAAAAAACATCTGCATAAGGAAAAACTTTTACCTCCCAGAGCTACATACATTTATCTGCCTTTCAATAGAAAAGATCACAAGTCAATGTAGGCTAACATTTATGCATTCCCTGTATTAACCGGTAAACAAGTAGGCTACACACAATTAATTACTAAACTGCGGTATAAGTTGTACAGCATCACACTGATATTTGGTTCAACATCGCAAACAAAACAAATGGCCAGCACTAATATTTCATATCTGTTGCTCTTGTAAGCAGAAGCCACGTCTCTAGGCACTACAATCCTCCAGCCTATTTACTTCCGCATTCTTCAAAAGAAACACAACAGTACACGAATGCCTCGGAATAACAACACGATCAGTTTCAGAAGTTCATATGCAATATGTATCTACTAATCGTATTCAAAGTGCGCCGACACCTTCTATATGTTCGCTCAAATGTTTCTGCTGCGGGGTAAATGCACGAAACACAGTTCGCCCCCCTTCTTTCTAGCAACCCCACGCTCTCCATTTCAATGGCACGGCACGAATCTCTCACAGAAGAACATACTGTCAAATATAGTTCAAGCTGTAGAGCTCCAGAGCAGAAACAACGCTGCGTTATCCCAGGCCTGCGATCGGCGTTTCCGCGCGTGGAGCCGCCCCTCGAAAGCTTTAATAGTTCTCTTACCTCGCTTTCTAAGAATCACAGAGTTTCAAATCCCCACTTAAAGTGAAACTTCTTTTTCCCAAATCTGGGAGAGTAACAGGCAGTGACGTCAGAGGGCGAAATTCCAGCCGGCAGCACAGGCACACACACACACACACACACTTGCACACAGAGTCACTAAAATTTGCCCATGTATGGCAGTCTCAGCCAGCACTCAGGCAATATCTCTTCCTCAAGGCTGTATTTGCCTTATTGTGCAAACAGTGTAATAACTGGGATTATTCATCATATGTTGCATGACATATGGCCTGGACACTTTCCTCTTTTGTGTCTGCTGCAATCTTTAAATTGAAGCAATAAATGTTACAAATAATACAATTAAATTCTTAATTTGATTCATTCCACCAGTAGGACATTATGTGGACCAATTTACTATAAAAACTATAGAAGGGAGAATGCAAATGGTGTTTTACTGAATTATGTTAGTGTAAGCACTGAGTTGTTATATACGTATATTTAGTAAGAGAAAGCCAGGCTAGATGTTGCACAGGGGAGTTGTCACAAGAACTACATTTAGTAACTATAAGATTTTGATTGACAAGTCCAAATATATTAATGTTTTTTTTTTGTCACAGTGGTTTGATATATTTGTTAAACACAATATCCCTAAATTAGAATAATTCTTGATGCAGAATAAGTCTATGCAGCAAACTAAAGTTTCAGTATTTTCATATTTATTATTTTAGGTAAACACTGAATTGACGTATATTAAAAGAATAGGCTAATTCACCCAAAAATAAAAATGTGCTCAAATGTACTCACCCTAAGGTCATCCAAGATGTAGATGAGTTTGTTTCTTCATCTGAACAACATTAATGGGCCCTCTGCAGTGAATGGGTGCTGTCAGAAAGAAAGTTCAAACAGCTGATAAAAGCATCTAAATAGTCAATAACTAATCAACATGCATATTTGTAATAAACAAATCAATAATTTTTAATCTCACATTGTTGCTTTTAAGCTAAAATGTGAGTCCTCTATCCATAATATTGCATTCTCCAGTGAAAATATCATTTTGTCTGATTCAGGATAGAAATATGCACTGATCAAACACTGTTTACAAACAAAAATAGTACAAAACAGTTCTAAACAATGGTGGATTTTGATGTGAGAGGACAACGGGGTATGCATTTTTTTTTCTCTACCAGCTGTTTAGGCTCTCATTCTGACGGCACCCATACACTGCAGAGGTGAGCAAGTGACATGCCAAACTACATTTTGGAAGGAGTAACTTTTTATGTTGGGGTGAACAGTTCCTTGAAGGCTGGGGTCAACAATATAAAAAGGGAGATTTTTGATTGGTCAATAAGTTGACTCGTGTATTAAAATGACATTTTTACTATTTATTAATTACAATATTTGCTGGCAAAAAACAACAACAAATGAATTGTAACTGGATTCAACAAATGAATAATTCTGTGTAACTTTTTACCAGTTTTACGTGTTTTATTTGTTGTTTTTTTTATTTCAACTTTTTAACTTGCTCTGGAAACCTATACTTGGCTCTTTAATGGCAAGTTCCCATTGTGACAACTTACCCCATGCTGTGTGACAACATGCCCCAATGGGCCAGTGTGTGTTTAATGAACTCTATATTTCTTCCTCAGCAATATTGGTGGAATATATTCAGAGATGAATTTCAGAAATATCATTTGGATAATAAGACAAGTCTCATTAAAATCTCATTACAATTTCATTTAGATTCTTTAAAATTGTCAATGCATTTCTAAGGGAGAGCAGCATGCTTACTCATCAACCAGAATAATAGTAATCCAGACATGTGTACGTAACAGTAATTCAGTAATATACCTCACCGATAAGACTATGATCTGTTTAGTCTAATCTCCTTTCACACTTCACTCGACAGGGCGCTTGACTCTCTCAGACGCGGCCTGCCCTTCAGCACCCGCCAACACTCAACCACACACTGCAGTTTGCATTCAAATCTGAAAGTTTGCATGTTCAGCTGTCAATGCAAATATCATAGCAGTGCTCTGGTTCTGCATTTTTATTTCTGTGCTAGGGAATGTACCACAATTGCTTTGAATGATGATGACAGTGGTGTCTGCACACTCTAAAGGTAACAGTTTGAGATAAACCTCATCGTCATCTGAATAGCATGGTTCATCCACACTTTCGCCAGAATAGTTTAAATGTAGTAATTTTGGGTCCTACAAAAGATAAGCAAGATCAAGCCATAGAATGGGTTCAGTGCAACTAGAGGGGTTTTGTGGGTGTGACAGAATCATACATTTGGCGTGACTTTAATGAGGGTCTCCTGGTTGTCTACAGAAATGCTGTTTCGGTAAAATGAAAATAGACTTGCATTGTACCACAATAAAACTTAGAGTCAAGAAAGCGAAGTCTCACCGCAAAATATACCCCACATACTGTAAATTCAGGGAATTCAATGAAATTGGCATAGTTTCTATTTTGGCTGTTTTGGTATGATTGGCGTCCCATCGTTACCAATAAGAACATCATAAGTCATCACAATTGGAATGAGCCTTGTGTTTTAGAAAGAGAGATATTGTCAGGCAAAGACACTTGTGGCCTGAAATTTCTTGCATATAGAAAGTGGAAGCACAGTTAAAGGCTCTTATCTTTCACTTCATCATATTGACTCATACATATTCACACTTGAGTTCATGATATGGAGTTCAACTTCACAGTATTTGACAGACAGACAAATTTTTGCATCCAAGTTCAAGGTCATATTAATGTAAGAACAACTCCATGCATTGAATTACTTCTGCTTGCATTACTCTCGTTATTCTCATTCAAGTCACTTAATTATAAAAAGTGCCTGCTAAACTAATAAATGAATACATTTATATGCATTATTAAAAGGTTCTGTTAAGACTTAATATTACCTTAATATATACTTGTACATTGAAAAAAAAAAAGGTGTAGAAACAGTGTTCACTGTTAAAATGGCTAGTAGATTTGACAATCAATTATGATTAAGCAATGGCAAATACATTAAATTAAATATGAAATTTTGAAGTAGAAAGGCTGAATTAGTATTTTCTTGCAACGCATACCTCAATAATCTTTGTTTTATTTGTAACTTAATTTTTAACTTTATAAATAAATATATAGAGAAAGAGAGTATATACAATTACATCATATACTATGATCTATGATCATCTAAACTAATATTAAAACATAAATGATTTACTGTATATACATTTTTTGCACTTTTTTTACACATATGCATGCAGCAAAAAAATGTATATACAGTAAATTGTTTATGTTTTAATATTAGTTTAGATGATCATAGTTCATCAGATAATTTACATTTTTAATATGGATTTTCATATTTTAAGGTTTAGGTCTGGGACAAGAGAAATACAATCAAATCTATACAGATAAAAAGCATTTAAAAATAGCAGAAAATAAACAACAAAGGCACGGTAAAAAGTTTTTAATGTGACCTTTCAAAAAAAATTATAAATAGCAGATTAAATCTGTTCATTTCAATAAAAATCCAGCCCTGGGGCACAGTGCAAGCGACACTTGCAGATCTCCTCAACAGATAAAAATAAATCATCAATTCATCAACAAACTGATCAAGAGGTGAAAAGCAGGAGCAGTAAATGTAAACGGTTTAGACAGAAATATGCAACTAAGTCTCTCTGTATGCGTATAAATTCAGCGCTGATGACTATAAGTGAAATCCCTGACTTGAAACACTGTCGACTCGCTTCAGAGGTTGTCTACAACTGATTAACTTGTGCTGCAAGCGCTTTGCAAACTGTTTTGCACACCATGCATGAAAAACAGAGGCAGAAAGAACACCACCAGGAGATCAAGCGCTGAGATAAATCAGACGATTGTGCCTTGTTTTGCCGTGACTGGTTCTGCATCCCCCGGTGTGCAGGTTCCAGGGCACATTGGAAAGGTAATCTCATTTGTACTGTGTGACAGCTTATTTGCAACTTTGCTTACTGGCAATTTTCTAATGGGCCCCATGAGTAGTGTCTGGCTCCCTCTCCTTCTTCTTTCCTTCTCTCTCACTCGCTCTCTCACAAATTTGATCAAAAAGACACTCTAAAACAAATCTGAAAACAATTACAGTTGCCCCAGCATGAAATCCCTGGGTTTTCCAGCTGTCAGTCAACTGGCAATTAATGTTTTCGCCTATGAGTAAAACCAACAGTTTAAGTACACAGAACATCTACAAGTATGATAAGGGACGGGACCCAGATAGGCAACGTTTTACTTTTTTGAGCCGTATTACTACTTGCGACGAGCTGAAATGAGACATCTGCACTCCAAAACGTGGAGCGATATGGCGAGACAGCAGATGTGCTGAAAGACAAAAAACACAGTTTTTGCACTTCTTAAGAATATAAGCGACAATCTATCTTTGATATCACCTCTCGACACGAGGCTAACGCTTCCAGCGTCGGATATCCTGTTGTACACACAAAACGTTAGGGCCGACGCGCTCTTCTTCCCGCACCACTTCCTCTGTTGCACGAGATAAACCTCAAGCAGCTGTGGAGGAAAGAGAGAACATGTTTTAGAATGTCAACGTGACAGTGACCTGCTTCGCAGCAGGCTGACCGTGACAGAAACAGAATAAGCCTACTTTATCTTTACAAACTCAAAGATTTCAGTCCTCGAGGAAAAAGAAAATTCTTAGAGTGGATTTGTAGCCCTCTCATGCATCTTTAATGCTGTCAAATAGCAAAGATGGTTTCAGGAAATGTCAAGAATGACAACGGCGACCGTGCTGTATTTTCTCTTTAATAATGTAAAAATCCATGCACAGCTATACGGCGAAGCTTCTGCATTAAACCGGTTAATGTGCAGGTGCTCATTCAACTAAATCCAGTGTTGTTCTTAAATTATTCATCGTAATATGTCTGGTACGAAAGCATGTTTCCACAAGATGATGTGCATATCTTCAGCAAACTGCTGCGAAGTTGGATAACACAACTTCAAAACAACCACCAAAAAAAACATCTTTTCAATTCTAATAGAGATGCTAATTCAAACACAACAGGCCTATCGTTTGCCAAACATTAGCATCAAAAGGCAAGTGTGAGAAAAGGTAGAAGGCCCACAAACCAAGCACAAAACCAATATCCTCAAGCAACTAATCAAACAACTGCACATGTAGATCTAAACCCAAGATTACACAAGATAATGAATTCTAATTTGAGTGTTTAAGCATGTAAATATTCATCAGGATAGCAGAAGCAGACACAAGCCTGCGGCCGTGGCTTTTGATTCTAAGCACAGAACAGAAGGAATTGGTGTTTGCTTTGGAGACACTTAGAGAGTTATATTTTTTTTAAGCATGGAAAAGAAAGTTGCATTTACCGTGCAAAGTCAGGGCCATTATCAAATCAATTTCTGGGCATGAAAGTTGCAGAATACTGTTATTTGTTTGCCTCATTCTGATAGACGGCAAATTAGCATAAGAGATGAACTGCACAAACCAAAGTTCTCTGGCAATAAAACAGATCAAATGTCTAAATATGACTTTTGTGACTTTAAACTACAGGCGCAATCCAGTCTATCTCAGCAATTATTGCATTTTCATTTTAGTGAGCTTATGAGTCATGAAGGATAAGCAGTTCACAACGTACGAAAAGCACACATTTTCACTTTATATATATTATACATAGTTTAGTTGACTATATAGACTGAAATCCTGAAAAGGGTTGGCTCTGTACTATACATCAGTCGATGAGGTGTGTTTAAAAAGAATAAGAAAGTACTATAAAACTGAAAAGAATTGAAAGTAATGTATGAAGTCTGCTTTGAAAATGAGTGTAACTGTAAGTTTGGCTCCGTTAGTGTGGCTATAAAGAGTTGGAAGGAGAAAATGGCCCAAAAAGTTTGAGAAACCCCTGGATAACTGCATTTGACATGCTTGTAGCAATGAAAAGCTGAATGTGGTTTCACTGACGTAAAAAGAGGTGGCAAATGTAGCAGGCAGAGTGAGACACTGAGCTGATGAGACAGTGTGTCTGGCAGTTTGTCTCTCCTTACCTTCTTTCAGCACATTACTCCATTTATATTATACTCACCTGAGTGATTTTTACCACGCAAATCTGTGAAGAGCTGGTCCTGGATATTGCGAGGAAAACAAGACAGCACGTAAACCAAGTGAAGCCTTTCAATTTTGTAGGATAGAGACTGTGGTCAGAGCAAATGGCCTTCTGGTGATGAGATAAGGTCATTTGTTTCACTGTCCGATTCAATTTTCTCAACAGCAAAATGTCATTGATGGGGTTCCATGAGCAGGATTTGTGTTACTGAGAAGTTTCTGAGCATTTCTAGTCGTATTCTTACTAAAAAATAACATTATAACAACTTTAGTACATTTTATTAAATAATATTGTATGCACTATATAATATTTCAAATGTATCCTGGAGAGGTTGCACCACAATCTTTATTGGTGTTCATACCATCAGCTTCATGCAAAAACTGCAACAAGATCAGCATTAACTAAACAGACTCCGATAAGTGCTAGGTTCAATAAACCAAAGGGAAGGGAAGAAAGAAAGTCATATAGCTGTAGCTTAGAAGACCATGAGGTTGAATAAATTATGAATTTTCATTTCTGAGTAAACTGTTAGCCTACTTTAAAGACTAACATTGGTTTCTTCTTAAAATAAAAATTCTGTCATATATCTCAGTCTCACATCGTCACAAAAAAAGACTTTCATTCATCTTCTAAACACAACTGAAGATATTTTTAATGAAGTCTGAGAGGTTTCTGTCCCTTTATTGAAAGTACAAGCAACCAAGACTTTGAAGCTTCAAAAATTTCATAAAGACATCATAAAAGTAATCCAAATGAACTGAGTGGATTAATCTTCTGAAAAGACGTGATCGCTTTATATGATGAACAGATTTTATTTAGGCTTTTATTCACAAATAAAGATTGATCAACACATGGAGCATACAGACAATTGCATAGTGGCGGCATATAGGTTTTAAAATAGAGGAGGCACACTAATTGTATTGGTCTGGGATCCCTGCCGATTATTATTATTATTATAATTTGCTTAACCACTTTAAAATGGCCTTTTGGTTGCTTTTAGTCAGAAAACGTAAAGAAAACGACATACATACAGCAAGATAATATAATTTCACTTACCTGGCCTATCACTTGAAGCAAACATCCATCCCTACTTAAAAGTCTGTGTAAAAGAGAGCTGCCTGTTGCGCCATTTAATTAAGCCGACTGCTGTAGCCTATATCCAGCTTAGGCTGTTTTCCCTAAATTTGTATATACGGTTGTAATTACATCAGCAGATTCGGCACATTCATGATAGAAAAGCGGCGCTTTCACGTTGTTATTACAACTGTGAAATTACAAACAAAAAATACACATTCTGAGACATGAACTGAAATGAATTATGAATTTTATTAACATTAAATCGTCCTCCTCCCATTTTCACCTCAAAATTATGGGGAAGCTGTGCCTCCTCTGCCTCCCCCGACGAGCCGCCACTGCAATTGCATGGTTGCATAGACATTTAATGGAGGGACAGAAATCTTCATTTGTGTTTCAAAGATGACGAAAGTCTTATGGGTTTGGAACGACATCGGAGTGAGTATATGACAGAATTTTCATTTTCTTTGACTGAATTAGAACAATAAAAAGCACAACAAAGTTTACCTACAATGCTGAAGCAAAGTCCCATTACCATAAGCTGACAAACTCATTACTGTATGATTTGATAAAGGTCATTGGTAACAGTCTGCCAAACCTTCTGTCTGAGACCCGAGACTCAGAGGGAGGAGCGCCGCCCACTCGGCCTGTGTGATGTGAAGTGAACACCCAGGCATGTGGGAGTGTTTATGACAGCACTAATTAGTGTCTCTAGACTTGCAGTGTGCACACACAACATCTATATAAGGAGATAAAATATTTAAAAGATGGTGTTTATAATGCAACGTGATCTCATGATAATTCGTATGTATTTTACGTAAAATGTGACACCTCAGAATTGGGAGAACCACAAAAGTCACTCAGCCATGCCTGGGCAAATAGAGGGATACAAGCAAACAACTTTATCAGGAGCAGATCAAATTGACTGCTGCTGTCTTTGATCACCATCTCCCTCATTACAATTGTGCTGAAGAAAATACTTTTCTGCACACTTTCACGGCCCAAATCACCAATGACAAGCGCAAGTATGACTGTCCACTTTTCCAGCGACCTTTGTTCTGGAAGTACTTTTCCCATTCATTTTCCCATTCCATTGCCATTGAAGACTTGCTTTTAATCATAACATTACAACATCCAATTAAAAGCAAATACAGAGACAATAAACCACTACAAATGACAAAATCAAATCAGAAATGATGAAACAATATAAAACTATTGGCTAAAAAATTATGGAATGTTTGGAATTTATGGAATTGTATTGGCTTATAATTATGGAATACCACCACATTTGATAAATATGTAAAAAATAAAATAAAATCTAATCTATGAGAATGTAGAAATAATGACAATTTGTAAATCTGTTTCATGGAAGTAATGGGAGCTTTATTGCAGCAGTTCCTGCTTCCGTGATAGCGGCAAGTATTCCGATTGTTGCGCTACTGCAGGATTGTGGGAAATGTAGTATTTCACAGTGAATTTCAGCAATTAAACACAAATTTTAAAAGCATATAATGTCACTTAATAACCTCACAGATGGTATGTCTTGAAAGGTTTATATGTTATCAGTAAAAGACTATTTCTATAGGGATAAAATGAATAGGATTTTTTATATTATTATTATTATTGTTTCCAAAACCGGACTGTTTTGCTCTAGATAGCAACACAGAAATTTAGAACTCTCTGAAAATCTATTGCAAGTATCTGAGGTAATTTTCTTTTTATGTCATTTGTCTTTTAAACACTAACTTCAAAGGCTCACAGACTGACATAACACCCACATACACACCATGTTCATATACATATATAATTATTTGATGTAACATTCAGTCAAAAGAGTAAATCTAAAGAAATAGGTCAGATATTCAAGAATTATTAACACAAGGCATAAATACACACACATTCATCAGAAAAGTGATGTCTAGAGAAATTCATTATTCTGAAAAAGAAAAGAAATGGCACACATTTATACAAAATACAAAAAGATCATTGAACATCAAGACATCAATAATATCCAGAACATCAGGTGCGTAAGAGATACAGACAACTGTCAGAACACATTTTGACACAAGCCATGTTTTCTGATAGCTCATCTGGAAACATCTCTGAACTCTCAACCTCAAATGTTAAAAGTATGCGTGTCTCTGCTAGCATGCAGCCATAGAGAACATCTCACTGACTGCAGGACAGCACTTTCTGTAAGGCACTAAACGTGTTTGGACACAAAGTCCGAGACAACACGTCTTGTCGTTTTTGTAAGCTCATAATGTAAATGTGTGACATCACATGCAAGCACAATCCAATTTATCTTCTTCTCAATATCAATCAGACATAAATTAAAGCAGTATGAAGATGCTTTTTTTTTTGTCTTACTAGACATTTTCCTGAAGCTCAAACAGCAGATCATAGGTTCAGTTCCCATGTATGAACCGATCGAACAAACAACTTGAACGCAATGTACGTTTGACAAAAGCATCTACTAAATACATAAATGGTAGATAAGTTTTATTAGATATAGAAAATAGATTTCATTTTTTAAAGATAGATATAGAAAATAGATTTAACTTTAACTAAGAATATTGCATTGCTACATTATGCAATGCCTAAGCATCGGAAAGAAAATAAATTAGCTTATAATTGTCTTGTCTTGTAAATGTAACTTATTTATAGACCTCTGCCCAAGAGTACCTTCAGGGAGCCCCGGCTGGCTAAGAACAATGGCCTTTTGTTTCACGGTTCTTAAAGGTTAGTGTCTTTAAGATGTTGGAAAGTGAAGTGACGTGTGGCCAAGTATGGTGACCCATACTCGGAATTTGTGCTCTGCATTTAACCCATCCAACTGCACACACACCGTGAACACACACCCGGAGCAGTGGGCAGCCATATTGCTGCAGCGCCCAGGGAGACAGGTGACACTAAAGTGATATTTCACCCAAAAATTTAACTCCTGTCATTATTTACTCACCTTCATGTCATTCCAAACACATATGACTTTTTTTTCTTCAATGGAACACAGAAGGAGAAATTTAGAGCTGCTCTCTTCCATAAAATTACTGAAAATGGATGGGGACCAATGGATTTCAATCTCCAAAAAGAACCAAAAAAGTACCATAAATGCGGTCCATATGACTTCTCTATATTCCAAATCTTCTAAAGGCATACAATTGGATATTAGTCATTATTGACAGAAAATCTTGCCTGGACAGCTTTGGTCACCACTTACATTCATTTAATGGAAAAGAGCAGCATGAACTTTGTTTTAAATAACTATTTTTGTGTTCTACAGAAGAAAGAATACTCACACTGCTTTCGAAGACATGAGGGTGAGAAAATTATGACACTATTTCATTTTCGAGTGAACCGCTTTAAAGTGTTGTACAGTATTGTCCAGTTTTCAATTCAATGCAGTCAAGATGCTTGTCGTGAATCGCAGGAGTGAAGAAATGTGACATCTGGAGTAATATCAGCTTCCATTGCTAGACGAGTTATAAAGAGCAATATCCAGCTCTGTGGATTGAGATGAGCTTAGATAGATTAATGCTAGAGGACACTGAAATGTTTGTTGTATAAAAGCTCAGTTTATACAACAATGTGTCACAGCTGTTTATGAAAGACTGAAATCTGACAGATGGCTCGGAGCCCAAGAGATGCTCCATGTTAATGGGAATATCGCAAGGTCTAAAGTTCATGTGACTCAATGAGATTTCAGATTTCACCTCGGAGAGCGAGAGAGAGAAAGCAAAGGAGAGACTGGGATTACTAGTATAACTTAATCTGTAGGGTTCCCCCCTCCGCACCAAAAAAGAAATGGAGCACGCCCCTTAATTTAAGCATTCAAGGAAAGTGGACCAAGTAAGCGTACACCAAACAATGTACGCTAGATCACTGTTGGCCTATCAGCTTAGAGTGCCACCGATGCCCAGTGGACCTCTTCTGTAACGCTGAGCACGCTCAGTCGACTCGCTTCAGATCTCTGCTACGCCGATCCTCCTCCACACACTCGCTCGCAAACGCATCCAACCAGGGACAGCTCCGGCTCGCCGAGATATTCTGGGGGCCACCGACTGCCTGTAAGACAGAAGAGACGGCGGGAATCATCACCTACTTAGCCTTCCCCAATCCAGCCAGGCATCTTCAACATCTGCCAGCATGTACGCTCAGCTCTGAGCCCCTCTGCCGTGTGCCAGCTTTCCTGCCAATCCGAGCTCCGCTGCCACCGATCCTCTTGTTCCGCTGTAGAGCTGTCACAGTCTGCGCCGCTTTCTTCCCTCTCGTTGAACTCTGGATGTCCTCCGCTTCCCCCGAGACATCACCGACATTTGAGTTCTGTGACTGTTAAAAACAGAGACTTCTGCCTCCCATTGGCAATTTTTGGACTGTCCAGAGGTGTCCCAACTTCCTGTTCCAGAGTTTGAGACGTGGTGAATCTGGGGGTTCCTCACGACCGCTGAGTAGTCCCTCATCTCCCAGCATGCCCCATTCCATGCAGCAGAAACACGGTGAGAATTTTCTTTTTAACAACCTTCTTTCTTACTCTCCTCGGTGACCTCACAGTCCCAGCAGCGCTGTGTTTCTTTTTTTCTGCTGGGGTTGCAGTAAAGTAGTCCAAAGGAAGTTAATAAAAAGCAAACGCATTAATTGGGAAGAAAACGAAAGAGATGCCAGCAGAGCAATTTCCTTATTTGACACGCTCAGTAAACCAACACTGAAACATTGCGAGAGGTCAGGGTTCAAACTCTTAATTTTTACAGGCCAACGTTAGCTTTTTTTCAGTCTTAGAATGTTGTTTCATAACTCTTTTTACATTATTAGTAGTGCGATTGTATTGATTAATTGGTAAGTGGAAGTTATCACAAATTAGTAAATATCAGCATTAGTAAATATCAGAACTCACTTCAGTGTAATTCTTGAAATCCTCAAAGGTCACTACTGCAGTTTAACCATAAAACTGACATCATTTACTCGCATCGTTCCAAACCTGTAGGAGTTTCTTTCTTCTGTGGAACACAAAAGAGGATATTCTGAAGAACTGTTTTTGCCCATACAATAAAAGTCAATGGGGTCCAAAACAACAGTGAACCCCGCTGACTTTCTCTGTATGGACACAAAAAGTCACTTTTCAAAATATCTTCTTTTGTGTTCCACAGAAGAAACTGAGTCATGCAGGTTTGGAACAATATGAGGGTTTGAATTTTTATTTTTGGGTGAACTATCCCTTTAAGGAGAAACTACCTGAAATGTGCGCTCAGGAAAATTCACAAGAAAAAGCCAGAGCTTGCCCCATTACTCAAGATTAAATGAATTTTTAATATGATAAGAATGTAAAGTGTGTGAGCAAAATGGGCAGGCACCAGAGAGGAGAGAGAAGCGGAGAACAGAAAGAAAGTGCCTGAAGCTGTTTGGACTCGGCACTCTCTCTTAATCTTAGATTGAGTGTTTTCTCTTCTTGGCATTCGCTCACACAGTCTAAAGAGAACATGTTTGACCCTCTTATTTATTCATTCTGATGTAATTCACAAGTATTTGACATCATTTTAAAGAGGGGCTCCTTCCCCTTACATATTTTCTGCCAAGCATACTTTATTACAAGTGGGCTTAGAAAAATTTCAAAACATTGCTTACTGTGAAAAATTAACAAATCAAAAAGCATTAGACCTGGGTGTCCATGAACTCACATAGAGAGAAGATAATGGAATAACTGTTAGAGAAATGAAACCAACATGATTTGGTACTTGCAATGATAACAGCTCATGAATCAAGAGTGGAAATGTCTCAAGTTCCAGCAACATGACAGTGAAAGTCACAGGTAAGTGTGGGAGGAAGAAGAAAAAAAAGGTTATATTTTAGCTGTTGAACAAATATTTGAGCTCGGAATACAGATATTCTGTACATGCACAAGCTTAGTTAATTTGTAAATGATGTTAAAACTGAATGTTCTACCAGAACTCATCAAATAAATCATAGAGAGATAGCAAGCATGTGCACACATTACTACAGCAGCATAACAACATAATTATAGCATTCCATAAGCATAATTTACACCGGGAATCTGTGTGCATAAGTTATTAAGTAGTTATTAAGTGTAAGTAGTGCTCTGCATCATGAATTTAAGACAATGTGGTTTTACATTAAAACATGGTTGGGTCAGTGTATGCACACGACACAGGCAAAGGATGTTTCCATTTTATATAATTATATAATAGCCATTAAACAATCACCTATCATGCAATGTTGTGTGTAAAACAATTTATGTTGTAGAGAGATATGAATGCAAAACAGCGCTGCAGATGCACTTACTGATGTACAGTATCTATATCTGTATGCGAGCATTACTTATGCTGCAAAGATCTCTCATATAATTCTCTGGAGTGGGACAGTCACAAAGCTGATTAAAAGCCATGGAGGAGATGGTCATGTTTACAAGCTTAGTTAAAGCTCATTTTCCACTCATGTGCTCACATCGGAAACGCTGCTCCGACATACACTGCACTGTCTCATTCACGAA
Organism: Sinocyclocheilus anshuiensis; assembly: GCF_001515605.1. Lineage (NCBI taxonomy): Eukaryota > Metazoa > Chordata > Actinopteri > Cypriniformes > Cyprinidae > Sinocyclocheilus > Sinocyclocheilus anshuiensis. The sequence continues at coordinate 99,174 of NW_015542493.1, forward strand.
GACTTCCTGAAGGACCTTTCGAGCTCAAGACGGCTCACTGTGCAGTCTGCTGGGTTTAACCGATCTGAATTCTTTCATTTATGACAAGTCAAAGCTCACTCTTTCCATTAAGATATTAAAGTACTAATGATGCTGATGTTAGGGGTCCAGGAACTCCCAGTGAGCTACAAGGGGTCCGTGGTGATTTTCAAAGAAAACAAATAAATGTTTTATTAATTTATTTTTTTATTTTATTTTAGCTGACTATGTTTTAAGAAATGGCCCCTTGCAAAGTGATCATCATATTTAGTGCATCAAAAAGTCTAGGGGAAAAAAGTATGTAATATTAACTGAAATTAAATCTACAATTCAGCATGGGATCTCAGTATGTGTAGCAGTTTATCAGTAAAACTAAATGCCCAAATTCTAAACAGGGTTTCCTGACAGGTTATGAAAATTGTGTCTGGTTCTGATCACATCCTTTGTAAAAAGCTGATGCCACTGGGAACGTACAAGTACAGAAAGTAAATATGTATACATTTTCCATGACACCTTTATAAGTTAATTTATTGAATAACAAAGTATTTGTAACAGAGACCTTGTTTTGCTGAGACAAATTTCTCTGCAGGGACTAATAAAATCATTGAATGCTTAAGCAGACAAGGTGGCTTATCATCAGCTGTACAGAACAAACGTACTGCTTATGAAACATAACACAGATCTGACAATGATTTGAGTTTGCTCTTTTGGATAATCACTGTTTTGTTTCTCCCTGGCTTGACCATGATTTGCCGGGAATATCAAGACAAGGTTACCTTTTCTAGCTCACTTTAGCCTTGGTTTATGCACATGACTTATTTCTGTTTCTGCATACAGATAAACTATCCACCTCTCTTTTGAGGTCAGGCAGAGACCAAAGTGATTTTAGCCATGCACTTTTCATACTTTCAAGATGTTCAAACCCATTATCAATTTGTAAATATCACATTAGAAATATCAACTTTTCCAAGAAGTTTGATCAATAATGCAGTCACATTATCGAAAGCAAGGCATACTTTGAGATCCATTGTCAATAGCTTGGTGATGAATATATACACAGATATACACAAATCAGTGAATCAATTAATTTTTTTCCCCTGAGTTGTTTAATGAATTGGTTGAGTAAATGATTCAAATGACTCATTCAATGACAGACACTTGTCGCCACCTACTGCCGTAACTATAAAACCTTCAGATAGAGTCACTGAACTCCATATAAATACATATATGGGTCCCTATGAGAATCTCTATTAGCATTACACTGTACGAGTCTCCAGTTGGGCTAATGATGCCTTATTTGCACTGATATCCCTCATAGTTGATGATCAACACCACTCTTCCCATGATGACTATAGGTTCTCGCCATAGCAGCAAACATGCCAAAAGAGTGCAGCTTTACAGAAGTGATGCTGACTCTGGCTGATCTGTTTGTGTAAACATTAGCAGAACGGTTTAAGGGAGTCAGAGTCAAATCCAGCGCAAGTAAGTGTTGATGGGTGGCTGGGTCCATATGCAATCTGAATTCTGGCAGAACAAAATACATATGTTGATGCCATCTGGACCTCCAGCTGCAATTAAGTGGAAGAACAATACATTCATTTTAACCCAACGCACAAAGTTCAGATCACTAACATCACTAGAGTTTTAAAAAAATGGCCTCATACTTATAGATGATGTTTGTTTACACTATTTCAGGGTTGTGCACTAATTTTTAATCCACTTACAGAAACTAGTCCAAAAACAAAACTTTTCTAGATCTTCTCTAACATGATCACAAACAAGCTAAGTGCTTTGACACTTCTCAGTCAGCATGTCTAATATTGAAGTTCTTCATAAGGTTGGAAATGAAATTAACTACAGTACTGTATTACCAGAGAGCTGGTATTCCAACTTGTTCCAACAGAAATATGTGAGTTACCTGGCAACAGAGAATGCATGCCCTCTGTTTCACATCTAAACTTTGATCATGTGTCTTACGAAAGTGATACCCTTATACAGTAATCTGCATCAACATTGGACTGATCGTTTTTGCAGTCTTAAACCTTGCATAAAACATTGACGCACGGAATATGATCCGCCAAAGATTTTCCAATTGAGCACTTGAGGAATGCATTTTAAAATATGTATTTTCGCAAGGATTTTATAACCCACCCACCAAAATATACTACTGCAAATCCTCTCCCAAAATCCCATGTAAATTGATATGTTATTAAACATTTCTGGAAATACGTGTTTATCTACCTCTTGGGTTTTTAGAATTGGTCAAAGTTGGAAACCATCTAAGTAAAATCAGGTTTTAGAGGGGCTGATTTCTGGACTGGGTGGAATTGCTTTCATCCAGGCCAAAAGCCCCTGCATCCATGTTATCGTGGATTACACTCCATTTGCTCCCTCTGATGGATGAAGGGAGAGAGCCAAAAATAGGCAACACAGAACCACACCCCTCCACAGGCCTAATGGATATGTGATTTAAGAAATGTTTGGGCAAACCAAACTCTTCACTTTATCCAGCAGTAAGCTATAAAGCTGCCTTAAACAATGATGAAAAATAAAGAGATTTGGTACATTTACAGACAGGCAGTGGCACGAGATTTGAACTGGTGGATGGATAAAAGCATGTTTTAAAGCTTTAAAAGCTCACATATGCAGTTTTAATAAGGCTTGCTTCAGAGTTAGGCCTACTTTGTCTTACCTTGCACAGGTGGACAGTTCTCACTTTGACAAAATGAGGACTCTCATTGATAAACCACTGAAAAAATAGGATTTAAGCTCCTTCTAGACCTGTGTACAATGTCTTAATTTTTAAGGCTATTTGTACGGCTATGTGTCGATTTCCAAGTACTTTTAAGGTACACTCTTAAAAATAAAGGTGCTTCACGATGCCACAGAAGAACCTTTTTGTCTAAATGGTTCGATAAATAACCTTTAACATCTGTCTGTTTCACAAAAGTTTCTTTGTGGCGAAAGAAGGTTCTTCAGATTATAAAAAGGTAAGAAAGAGATGGTTCTTTAAAGAACCTTTGACTGAATGGTTCTTTGTGGAACCAAAAATGGTTCTTCTAAGGCAGGGCTGTCCAAACTCGGTCCTGGAGGGCCGGTGTCCTACAGAGTTTAGCTCCAACTTGCCTCAACACACCTGACTGGAAGTTTCTATGCAAGAGCTTGATTAGCTGGTTCAGGTGTGTTTAATTAGGGTTGGAGCTAAACTCTGCAGGACACCGGCC
>NW_015542493.1:105245-107466 GCF_001515605.1 Sinocyclocheilus anshuiensis
AGGACACCGGCCCTCCAGGACCGAGTTTGGACAGCCCTGTTCTATGGCATCGCTGTGAAGAACCTTTTGAAGCCCCTTTATTTTTAAGAGTGTAACTATGCAAAATCTATGTTAACCATGCTATTCCGTTGAGAAAATATATACACATGGGTCTATATATTTCATAAATAATGTATGAATATATCATGGCAATCTGAATGGTAAAATATATTCAAATTTGAGCATGTACCTCCAGAAAGAAAAATCATGATTTAATATCTCAATTCAATCTCATCGAAAGGCAGAGGTTTCAGAATGAAAGCAATAATTTCTTATCAGATTCTTCTAAGACATGATGATCGATCCATATAAATGTTATTAGCGCAACATTTGTTTTGTTTGTCTCTCTTGTGTATTTTAGGAGAAACATCTCCGACAAAGTTAATCCTTAAAAGGCGCATAATTGAGATCTCAAATAACTCCTCTGGATGAGCTCAAAAATTCATGTAGCATTTTTATTCCCAGTTGTAGCAAGTCCCATTTACACCAAATGATAAGAAAGACTCTTTTTGGCATGAAAATGTAGTCCAACATATTTCTCCAAATCCCAATTCCACAAGAGAGCATGATATCGCAAACGCGATTCTTAAAGGGATTAGGCCGTTTGAGAAATTAGTTTTGCGCCACAATTTAAGGCAAGGTGTGGAGAGGAAGAAATAGCACGCGTTGAAATGAATGGATTCGAGACATCTTCTCCCTGAGATTAACGCCTAATTACATCTGGTGGAGTGGGAGTACATTACCTTAACACCACACAACATGTAAGCCTTCAGAAATACATAATATATTTTTAAAGGCAACAAAAACATAAGCGCATCTTTGTTGCATTCGGTTTGCGGATCTGAACGCTGAAGACAGAACACAGAGTACTGCATTTCTCTGATAATGATCAACCAGCTCCCTTGACACTTTAAAACAATGACAACAACAAATGGGCTGTTTCGAAAACTAGTTCATGATAGGTTTAGACTAGGGTGCTACAGGGGTGGGATTATGAACAAAAAAAGTCATATTTTCATATTTCGGCGTCCTGCCTTCCAGTCCGCTCTGCGTTCTCTGAAGCACGACAAGAAATGAGAAAAGTATGAGTCATTGTTATTGCTTCAAATGGAGGCTTCAGAGGTTAAACGTGATCTATGTGATGTTTGTAATTGGAGGACGAAGCAGAGGCTCTGAAGAACGGCTCAGTCTTAACCTACATTGTGAACACGGTACAAATACAGACCGAGTGCGTAACTTACACCGCCTGACAATGTCAGAGAACTGTTTCCACTCTTTTTTGCAATCCACCAGGTGGCGCAGGACTCAGAAAACATTCTGTACTTGAGGGGAAAAACAGAAAAGTTCCAAAACACCGAATTCTTTCCTCCCCTATTGCTTTTTAGCTCTTTATCAGCTCCTCCTTCCTTCAGCACGTCTAGCTTTTAGCTTGCCATATATCTCTTAATTGCCCAAACTAGATGTGGCCTCTTTTAGACTTTTTGTTGTTGTTTTTGCAAGTGGTTTTCCTTAAGAAACTAAAAGAGCCAGTGAAAGCAAGAGAATCTTCAGAGACACTGAGTCAGTTGATGGCATCAGGACAACATTATTTCGGTGTAGGGTGATGCAGGTGACTAAACCCTTTTCCTAGAGAAGAATAAGTGTAAATAAATAGTGTAAAAAAACACGTTTACACTTGCAGAAACACACACTAACATCCTGTACTGTAGCATGTTGTATTCATCACCAACCAATCGCATAAGCTAAAACCTACTCTACACTAATGTGAAAAATTTTCACTGGAGTTTTGGCAGACTCGCATCATAAACTAAAACTCAAAAACTCTATTAGCCCTCCAAGGTGTCTCTGTCTCGGAGTCACTAAAGATTTTTCCCCAAGTGACTGTGCTAATTTCCATGAGGACTGCTGCTGCTTTCAGCTGCTCTTGTAGATTAATTTGTTCCTTTAAAAAGTCAATTTTCAAATCTGCAGAAAAAGATGCCAGGTTCTGTTCAAGTAATCAAAGCCCACCGTCACACTCTTAACACATCAGGCTTTTACTGCAAGAATTTAACTCTTTCAAAAGTAGTATTAAAAAGCATTATCGTTAGACCATTTATTCTTTCTAACGCTTTAATGCTTTCTCTCTCTCTCTCTCTCTCTCTCTCTCTCTCTCTCTCTCTCTCTCTCTCTCTTTTTTTTT
>NW_015542493.1:107790-130435 GCF_001515605.1 Sinocyclocheilus anshuiensis
TCTCTCTCTCTCTCTCTCTCTCTCTCTCTCTTTTTTACTTCATATATATTACACTTAAAAAATTGATAATTTTTTTTTAACAATTAATTAAATTAAACATCAAATTTTAAAGTAAAAAGCAGAAATTGTATTTTCTTGAAAACATAATCCCATATTAATTTTATCTTTGTAGTAAAAAGGTCAAATTTCCAAATATTTCATTATTTATTTATAAAGTTTTAGGTTTGCAAATGAAGCAGCAACTAGAGGAGAACAAATTAAAAAGTTTTGTAACACTTTATTTTACGGTGTCCTTGTTACAAGTTACATGTACTTACTATTATAATAACAACAAATTATGCATAATTGCATGCAAGTAACCCCAAGCCAAACCCTAATCCTAACTCTAAGCATATAGTAAGTACATGCAGTTAATTAATATTACTCTGTATTTAAATTTATAATTACACTGTAACAAGGACAACTTAAAATAAAGTGTAACCAAAGTTTCATTTGTATAGAAAATTAGGTGTCTTTAACTACTATGTTCTTACATAATAATAATAATAATAATAAATAATTGTGTGGTACAATGTACCTGTTGTGTTCATGTTGAACTGAACTGTAAAAAACTGTTGCTGCTATTGAGGTGGGACACGGTTAAGGTTATGGAGAGGTTTGGTGGTATATGGTTAGGTTTAAGGGTGGGTTAAGGTGTAGGCATAGAATCGACAATGTAATTACAAATGTAACGAGAGAAAATAATTACATATGCAATTGCAGAAAGGTATTTTTAAATGTGCAATGTGAAAACATGTAAGTACATATTAAGTGCATTGTATCAAATATTAATTTAAATGCAAGTACATGGTAGTTAAAGACACAATCGTAAGTGGGTCTGAAAATTGTGGTAATGTGGTAACACCTAAAGTAATGCATTTTATTCAAGTCAAAATATCATTTGGCGTTATCGATTTAACCTAAATGTATTAAATGCAAATAAGTAAATTAAATGTGTATCCTCTTTTACTGTGTAAAACTCATGTTACATAAATGGCCATTACCATGAAGAATCAATAACTCAAAAACTTTATAGCATGACATACGCATCTTCAGCAGGTTGTTTGAGGACGCTTATGGCGTCAATGTGGCAGCTGTGTGCCTTCATGCAACCCCCAACCCCCCATGCCAGGCCCTGCTTACAGACAGCATACCCACACGTTACTGAGGTAGGCAAAGCAGCAGTACCTCCAACACTCTACATCATCCCCCCCACCCCACCCTACCCTACTTCACCTCGCCTACTGCTGTTTGGGCTGTGACATCCTGTGCTGATCAGCTCACATGCAAAACCTCGAGACTGCATGGCCCACGCTTCAGTCTAAATCTGATCTGCCTCATGTATGTCAGCATTGTGCATCTGGTGCCTGAAACTAACTAACTTAATGTCTACAAATGTCTTTGAATTGAACAAAAATCTCACCAACTTCTCAAACTATGAGAACGTGAATGGTAAATTTGACGTGGGATGTAAGAAAGTCGAAACATCAGATCAGACCACAGAGAGGCTGGTTTTCTCACCACAGTTGAGGAGTTGAGCATGAAGCACTGTAGGCGTTAAATACATACCAGCTTTGCCTCTTCTGGTTGTGTCTGTTAAATGTTAAAGAATAGCAAACGACTCGGTGTTGTCAGTCTGCAACATCCAGACATTCATCATGTGACTTCATAACTGGTATATGGCATTCTCAAGGGCAGCTAAACAAGATAGAGTTCATAAAGAGGTTTGTAAGTGTACTTAAATTACAGGCCAGGACTCTTAAAATACAAATTCTTCGGTGTATTCGATTCTAAACATCTGATAATTCATGTTTGTAGGAAATGTTAATGACCTGGTGATAAAATGTCATCCTAATATGACAAATTTCTAATCCCACACTCATTTTTAGTAGACTATCTGTCTGAATAAATGTCAGTTAAGGAGTCTGTAATTGTGCATTGCAATAGTGGCTTGTGCTGAAATTATGTGGAGAAATGTTATCAAATAACTGTAAATAGGCCATATTTACAGTTTACGAAGACCAGTGTGGTTCTCATGGCTTTGTGAGCCAAGCATAAAGTCAAACAGATACAAGAGTGAGTGATAACAGTACCGACACTTCAGGGTTTCTTTTATCACAGACAGGAATCTGCCAAACTTCTTTCAGTACACCGTGTCAACTAAGAGTTCAGTTTACAGGCGATATAGTTTCCTATAATGTGGATTATTATACAAATTTCTATTAAAATACGGGGAAGATTATTAGTGTTGTAGCATAATTTGAATAATAGTAAAAAATACCAACATAATTTCCTGCATCTTGAAGAATAGCACTGAGAATATTCAATGATTGCAAAACAGCACATTCATACATAGAGATACTAAATTCTAATCACACTTTACATCAGTGCCATGACTCCAAATTTACAATTTGACTCATATTTCAGTTTTTGATGACGCAACAGTGCTTTAAATGTCTCTCTGACATTATAAGATCGCATTTTATCTGCAAGAAAAACAAATTTGATGTAGTATTGCAGAAAATATCACACACACACAATTAAACACATATATATATACATATATACACATATATATATATACATATCTACACATATATATATATATATACATATCTACACATATATATATATATATATACATATCTACACATATATATATATACATATATACACATATATATATATATATATACATATATACACATATATATATATATATATACATATATACACATATATATATATATATATACATATATACACATATATATATATATATATACATATATACACATATATATATATATATATTATATATATATGTACACATACACATACACACACACACACGTTTTTATATAAATACAAAAAAAGTAAAGTGTTAAAGTAAAGTGTGATACCAGTATAAGCTATGCATTAAATTGCTGATCTTAAAAACTGGTTATCCATGTGACACGTCTTCTATTCTCTAAGGAAATTCAGAAAAGAAAAAGCTTCCTTTAGAATTTTTATTCACAACCCAAAAGCAGTCTTTTTATATTAAAGAACTAAAAGGACCTCAGTGCACTTGCTAACAGCAGATCCGCACCGTGTTACAGCTCCGTTGCATCATTCCTCTGATGAACACGGTTGGCTCAAGACTTCGCTGACAATGAAGGCTGAAGCTGGCAAAAAAAAATTAAAAAACAAAAAAAGTTGCTATCAGATGGGAGCAAAAATCTGCCGCTCATGTAGAAAAGACTGTGGGGCAGTTTCCGGCGCTCAGGCTAATGTTAATGGGCAGCACATTGTGCCCATTCAGCATCATCAGACAGTTGTTTTACAACTTGTAAGTAAAAGTTGAAACAGAACAGACGATCACTGCCAATGCGGCTTGTTATTGCTATTCAAACAGACTGGAATAGTAGTAAAAGTCTCCGACTCATATTGAAGAATAAGTATTTGTGAACTCTTGTCATCACTAGCTCGTTTCCCTCTCTAACACAAACAGAAATCACTCACAAAGTGGCCCGGGAACAACCCAGTGATGTCACCCTAACCTAACAATGTGTCATTCGTGCCTGTTGCTCGGTAGCTGCTAACCGTTCATGTAATACATGGAGTATTGATCAAGGCTCCCCTACTCCACACTGCTTTTCTAAGTGGGTCATTTATTTTTGTGTGGAATTCATTGGCTAAAAGTTTGCCAAGGTTTTGCGGTAATTATCTCATGCGCATGTGGTTGGGCACTGCAGGGGGCCATGGTAAATTACACATTTCTCTACAAACTCCTGGATGCTTTTACGGCCGTGTAGTATGCAAAACCACATCGGAGGGCCTTAAACAGCCCTCCAGTGGATTAAAAATAAAGTTGACGCTGCTCTTTGTTTTGAAGCTCAACATGCTTTGTTTGGCAGTGCTGAATCGGTGCTTGTTGTGAAGGAGGGCCTTAACTATTTAAGAGACTTTCCCCTGTTGGTTAGCGAACACCTGGGGTGTTTTTAGTGGGGCGCCGGATCCAGATGTGTAGATATCCGTATGATTCCATTAAGGAAAGGGAGTTTTTTTTTTTTTCAATCATGAAGGCAGCAGTTATGTGAAGGTTGGGGGGAAAGTATCCAAGTAATGCTGTAAATAATTAGCAACATAATTTGGCCGAAAACCTCAGTTCTCCGGTTCAGGGTGAATCTTTTTTTTTTTCCATAACTATACATTAATGTAAGAGGCCAATGTCATGTTTTTTATTCTATCTATTAATTTATTCATGAATACATACAAAATGCATTTTATACATACAATATTAAAATATTTAAGTATTCAAATTCACTTTTATATGTACCTTTTGGGGTGCATAAAATCGGTGTAATACAACTATAAAAAGAAAAAATGGATCATAAATTAATTCTTTAAAAGAAAAGCTTTAGTAGTTTTTAAATATGTAATATATATATATATATATATATATATCAAATCTTGGAAAAATATATTTTAACAAAACTGCTTCAATGCTAATTGTTATATGAAAAACTCATCCAACAAAGCGAAGTCATGTGGAGCGTGAAAAGAGCGTGTTAATTTATCAGACAATTTGACTTTCTAAGGACAAGGCAAGGAAGGTTCATGCCTTAAAATGTCATGGGGTGATATGTGCAAAAATGACAAAACAAAAACAAAAAGCAAACTGTAAAATTTAAAATAAGATGTGCGCTTACATGTATTCACGGTATGGTTACACCACATGACATACTTGTATATAAACTATATGAAACCAGCATGAATTCAGAGTTTTTATATTATATAAGAATTTTAAACATGTGTTTTAAACAAGATGTTTAAAAAAAGTCCTCATGGACAGTATATACTGAGATACGCTGTACCTTTAAGTGCTTGACATCAGCTTCTGCTAAATTTGACCTCATGTGAGAACAGCATTAGGTCAGACAGAAACCCATCAAGACGAGTTTGTCTTAAGCTGTCCTGTTCCATCTACAACAATTAGATGTTCTCTAAACTAACACACTTGAATCAAAGCTGGTAAAATATATTAGTGGGTCAGAAAAATCTATTTATTACGTTGATTCAATTTTCTCTTCAGGCCAAAATAACAAAGTAGGTCAATCAGTGTTAAACTGAGGAAAGTAAATGACTTCTGCCTCTTCACAACACTAAATGCATTTTATGTGGGTTGTTGTTGAAATTAAATTCTACATTGTGGGCTGTCATGAGAAGGTCAAAAATATTCATGCTGTCGCTTTATGCTTCTATTATGACTACCTAGGCATTGGCTATTATGACTACCTAGGTATGATCTTCACAAGAAAGTATAGAGGCGTTCCATCTTGCATGTCTGTTCCACCTCTGTTCTAAAAAATCAGCCCACACAATCCGGGGTACAACTAGCCAAGGTAGCACAGAGGCAAACTATTTTTGGAACATGTTTTCCTGCCGTGCACACTTCAACAATAGCGGCACATTTCTTTCAGTGCAATTATGAGGTAAAGATTTATTTTTAGTAAAGATTACAGATTCTTGCAAGATACCTGGAATACTACTGGATATGTGAAAGATAGCATTTACATGCTGCAAGTGTAAAAGCACATTAAATATTATATGAACATATTTCAACTTTATTTAGAGGGGTACATTTAGCTATTACATATTTGTTACATTACTTATGCATATTAGGTGAAGATTTAAAGTTGTTTGAAGTCACAACCTTTTGATAGACCTTGTTTTGAAACAAAACTCCAAGAGTCAGAAAGGAAAACTATATGTCAGGTTCTGTCATGTCTTCACTTTCTGGATTTGATCTCCATCTCACTACTTTGTGAGACTTTTTTTCTTTTGAGTCACACTATGGTGTCACAAGAGTTCAGGAGTGTTTTTGATTTTTTTTTTTTCTGTTGATGTTCCACCATTTCATGTACCCAAACAGTGCAATGCTGACACTGTTGCTATCCAGCAGATTTGCAATGTATATTCCCCTCACAATACATATAATTACATCATATGTTTGCATTAGCATTATGCAAAAGCAGAAAGCAAGACACTATTGAAACCCAAAAAGACTGAGACATAGATGAACAGTAGGACAAACGATAAATACAAACCTGGGGCCGTATGAATAAAGCCGCTCAGAGTAAAATTTTAGTCATAAGTGTGTCAAAATTCTAAGAATGACATAATTTTACTCTTATTCCTAGACTTAACCTAACCTCTTCCACTCAACAAGTCAATGCTCTAACTGCAGAAATTAAAGTAGTAATTTATTTTTTTTTGGCTGGAAAATTGGAAAAATGCAGCAACGCACCGGTGATGACACTGTAAGCAAGGTCTTACAAATTGTGGCACTAACCCCACCAAACACAACAGTGGCCAAAAGTGATGTTTTTTTTTATGACCCCACATTTCACTTAAACCATTAAAATACAAAGGACAAAAAAAAAAAAAAAAACACTGACCAGTGTTGCCAATGCTTTCAATTGAAAGTAGCTAAAACTGGTCACTTAATGTTGCTCGATGACCTCATAAAGGTGGGTTCACTGATCTATATTTATATTTATATAGATCAGTGAACTCGCCTTTATGACGTCATGGGAGAGTCTCGGAATGTAGATAAGGTTTGTCCAAGAAATAGATTTTGTTGCTATAGGCTTTTGGAAAAAAAAGTCTCTAAAGGAAGTCAAAATCACTAAATTGGCAACAATGGCACACTGACTACAACATAAGTTATTAACATTTCATTGCATTATTATCACAAATAAAACAACTGGCTCTAAGCAACTATGCAATACGCTTACAAAATCTTTTTTTGATTTGTTTTTAATTAAGGGTGAAGATCAGGCCGGACATCACTTTTGGCCACTACTATATGGCAGTTTATTGACTTTTGTCACCTCAGTCAACACTTAAGAATCAGTCTTAGACTTGACTGAAAGTTGCTTTTAGCTTCTTTAAAGTCTCCTACTCTTAGAAAAGTCCAACTTTTTACTAAGAATATTTTTGACACTTAAGTCAAAGCTTAAGACTATACTTTATACATACGGGCCCTGATCTTCTTCACTTTACATTCTGATTTGTTTATAAAAATACCAAACCCTCTTCACACATGCAGAAAAAGAAAACCCCTTTAAGTACAGTTGTTAATCATTTTCTGCCAAGACATTTTTATTAAATATTTATAATATATTTTCTGCCCTGATGCATGCATTTCTAAGTATGAAATTTTTTGTTGAAAGATAAAGGGCATATACGGATGTGGGCCTATTTAAACAACACTCAATTAGGTCATAAACAGACAAAGTGTATCAATGAAACTGATAACAAATTAAGGTCCAGTACGTGATCACATTATATATGAACATAATGTGTCTTTTGGTCTTCATGACATCAGAATCAATAAGCCTTAATCTGTCATTTATGACGACAAATTAATCAGCAGAATATTAAGGCTGCAAAAAGTACAGAGGCACCAACTAAACCCAGCCAAAAGCAATGAATCTGTTAGGGGGGAAAACATGCGCACTGAAATTCTTCCTTTTTTTCCACCACAGCCCAACAGATGCTCCTTCTGTGTCAGGGCATAAACGGCTCAAGGGAGGACGGACCAGTTCCCCCCAACTGGAGCCACAAACGAAGTTATCCAGGTGAGCAAGTCAGAAAGCGAATCACTCAGCAGTCGTTGTTTCAAACCAGGCTGAGTAAATCTGAAGTGAATAAAGTAATGAAGTTTAAAAAGATCCAGTGATTTCGCCAAGTGGCTTGATTTTTAATTCCAGTCATCCTTTCTACAACAGTATTTTGTTACACTACAAAACTTCTATTTGTTGCATTTCCCAAAAATATTAAAATGTACTTGTTGCAGTTCCCCTTAATGTTTTCCTTGAAGAACTAAAAAGAAACTACTATAAAGGTAGAAATGCAAAATAAAAATAAAACATGCAACTATACTGATGATAATTCTTTTGACTGCTCAAACTTAAAACAGGTGATGTAAAAACAAGCATATGTAGGTCAGAGCTGTCCAGTAACAGTTAGCTTTACAGTACAGAAGTAAAAGTGATTATGACACATTGAAAATGTGTCAAAATAAAAAAGCGAGTTATTCCTCCCTCTATACTATGAATATTGAGCTCATATTTTCTGCTTATGTATTCACGTCTCAATAGATAAATGCCCACACATACATATATGCCACATAAGAACTTAGAGAAAAAGCAAATCACAGACTTGACATCAGTAAAAACTATTTTATCATCATTGTCATTATGTATCTACAGGAATTTAAAAAAACTATATACAATACACAAGAGCGGGTAACAAATATATCATATGATTATTATAAACACCTTTTGTAAAAGGCAAAATCGATGTGGAGCAAGAAAAGTCTTTTAATAGTATAAAACTTGTTCTGCGCAGTTAATTTTGATCGTTTTTCCACAGTAACAATTTTACAAGCAATCTTCATCATGACTCTAATGTAAACTATGTATAGCCTCTTTAAAAGTCTAGTTTACATTCAGAGACAGCAGTAGTTAACTGCATCCCTGACACACCAGCATGAAAGAACATCATGTCAAAATCTACTCCCTGTGCTGTGCTGCAAACAGGCCTGAGATGTAAAAATGTCCAGAGCAAAACAAATTCCAAAACTACAAGCCAGCCAAAACGTACAACCCAGAGGAAAAGTTCATTGAATTCCAGAATCCATGTTACATACATACTAATATAATTACTTGCAGCAGCAATAACAATGTGAGATTATAAACTGCCCCAGGGAATATTCACGTATTAAGTTCATGTTGTTCAGCAGTATTACTCGGCACTTTACCTTACAATAAATCCCCTGAGAGCAAGAACATGTAATTCATCTTCAAAAACAATATCTGCTAAAATATAGGCTAATGGTAAAAATGTGTGCTAAAAACAGAAGTGTCTATTTTTCACACAAATCGAAGCCAGTGTTAACCGAACTTTGAATAACTGACGTAGGCTATACATTCTTCATGTTGACCGCTGTTTATCCACTGAATCCGATGGGTCAATTTAACTACTTTTTTTATTATTATCAGGAATTCTAATGAGGTGATATTGTGTCTCAAGGGATGCAGTTAACTACTGCTGTCTCTGAATGTGAAAACTCAGAGACCGTCCTAGACTTTTAAAGAGGCTACACATAGATTTTGCGAGTGTTTTTTGCAGTTGGATGAAAAACACGACGCCTGACGTGCGTTTGGAGCAGAACTGACTGTACGCGTTTAGTTACATTAGAGATACGAGGAAAACAACGAGAAACGTGTTCGCTTGGAAGAGGACGAGACTGTGCTAAAGAAAACATGTCGTCTCCTCCTTATGCTTTCTGACAGATGCTTCTCAAAAACACAGTCTCGCCAGATGACAGAATAAACGACAATAGATGGCATATTAATGCATCAATAAAAATAATTAACTTAAAAAAGACGAGTGAAACTTTGAAGAGTGTGTCAGAATATGCAGAGCTTTGGTTACTTTTAATTATTTCATTTTTGCCGTATTGTCTGGAAAAGAAGGTGTAAAAATACTAAAATGCATGTGTGACCTAAAGGCTACTAAACGGCGGCCTGTGGTTAACCTGTGAACATTAGCTGACATTTGCAGGTTAATTTCAATTGACGTGTTCAAGTGGCCATATAAGTTTCGACACTTTTAAAGAATAGCTTATAAAATGATATTCAGCTTTTGCTCAGAACATTAAGCACAACGTATGTTATGAAAAATAAATCAGCCGCACCACGTGTAATTAAGCAATACTAACATCATATTCGTGGGCCTATAAACAACAAGTGTTTTTGTACCAACTGCTGCTTTTGTGTGCTGCCGTCTTTCTGACTTAAAGCGTGACGGATATGAATACTTCAACAGCAGAGAATTTGACATCAATTAATGCGTACAGAACGCGCGGCTCTACAAAAACAGTTTAGTAAAGCGGAGCTGTGCGTAAGAATTAGATTAATTCGTCAGTCAATTGCTGCCTGTCACTGGCATCTTTACAAGACTAAGCGGTGCTGTAAGGCTCTACTTTCAACTCAGCTGCCTCCTGACAATTAACCCATTAATACTGCACAATTCCGAAACGAAGTGGCTATTAACAGCGCCTTAAGCTCAAGCACAATTACTTAAATCGATGTCCAAACACATTTATCGACATGTAATCTACCAGATAATCGTTACTAAGGGCAGTTCGTCAGTATCCTACTACCAGTTAAATAGACAAACCACGACGACAACAAAGCAGTTAGAATCAAAGTAAACTATTCTAATAAATTCACGACATTCCAGATGTGAAATAAAGCCAGTATTCAAGCACAATGTCTCAGTGTTCGTATATATAATCCCGGTCAAACAAACCCTTATGCACACTGGCCAGCAGGTCCACGGCACTGAAGAGATAACATGCTAGGAAAAAAAATATGACTGAAAAAAAAGAAAAGAAAAACACAATAAATAAACAAAATGTGTCCGTGTGAATAAGCGCTCCTGATATGTTCTGTATAGACTAGGTTATGGTCGTGGGTTTAATACAGGGAAAGGCAACGAATGGACAATTTGCTTATGTCATGGAATAGCAAATTAGTTCTGAGTATTTTGAGGCTGGGCTAAAGAGACAACGTACGTAAGCCACTTTCTCTGGCCACGTGACCGTCTCGGTCTGGACGCGTCCATGAGGAAGGAGGAATTAAACACTGAATGCAACTATTTTTCTCGATCATAACGCTAATTCGATGCTTTAATTTACATTTTAAACATCGAATTCAAAAACATTGTACCTAATTATTAAAGTGTAACAGTGTGGAAATAAAATATTGACAATAAGTGAATAAATATAAACTTAAGGCAAAATATCACACTCCCCTGTCCTCTAAAAATGGTATGGTCGCCAGCTCAAATTCCGAGAATTGAGCTCTCCTGATTCTTAGAACTGGGGTTCTTAGAAGTGGTGATGCAAGAAGTTTCTAGGAAAGCACTACCAGGTGATTTTTTTACATTCTTTTCCTCTGGCGCGCTGTTGCCATTACTCACACATGTTCATTAGGCTGTTCTATTGGATTTTATGGTTAAATGTTTATCTCGGCTGAATTGTAACGTTACGTGTTTTTGCGGACAGTGTTTAGAGCAGAGTGTTTATGTAGTGGGTCTGTCTTAGTGGAACTACTTTGGACAGTTTAGGTCGTCCTGCATGAATCACACTGCTCCTTCAGTCCTCACTGCGGGATCGTTGGGTTGTAAATAGTATGTGCAGGCAGCAGAGGAGTGAAAATTCAGACGCGATGCGCGTTTTTTTCTCCCCCCGAACAAGACAGCTTTCAAAGTTGACTAAATAGCACATGGGGGTTAAGATTATAAACCAGAGACCGTGTAGTGCGTGGTCAAATTCAAAGATAGAAGCGTTAACCGAGGCATCCGACGATTTGACTGTCTTTATCTCAGTGCATGTTTTAAAACCCGGAGTTCGCTCGGAAACCGGAGTTTGCACTCTCTCTCGCTCTTTCTCTAGACGTGTTGGTTTTGTTGTCCTGTGCCAGAAGCCGTGTACATTGTGTTTTCAGTGCGTAAATGCTGGTATAAATCACATCCCAAGCTTAGAGATGGTTTCTGATTTGTTTGTACAGTCGTTGAGCGTGTGTTTGTCATTTGTTTTTATTTTATTTTTTTCTGTAGCGCAGAGACACATTAATGTCACCATTGATATTGTCATTATTGTTTTTTTTTGGTCAAATTTCATGAAGGGTTACATTTTATAGTATTTCAGCAAAATCTGTCAGTGTTTGGCAGTAGAGTTGCAATAGAAAAGTTTGTATCGTTCTGCGGTAGCTGTCACTTGTAACAGCACGAGCGCAGCAGACCTGCACAAGTTTCTCAGTACTCGTGTTTTCATTTTAAATGCGTGTATATATGTAGCTATTTGTTATTTGTCGCCAGTGTGTTGAGTGTTTCATTTTGAAAAAAATTGTCTGAAAAAACTTCTCGCCAGAAATGCAGCATATTAGAAAGATGTATATATGGATGAACAGACATAGATAAAAAAAAAAGTTTCTCTGTAGTCATGCGCTTTCTTTTTAAATGTATGTTTTTTTTGTTTGTTTTTTTTCCATTTTAAAATAAGTTTTAATGCTCTCGTCAGAAGCGCACCATATTCGAAAGATGTGTATGCGTATGGTTAAACAGACATAAAAGAAGAAGAAAAAAAAAGTGCTGCTTGGCATTGAGCGAGTGGCTCATAAATCTCCGTCCGCTGTTTGCGTGTTGTGGATCGGGCTCTATTCTTGGAGTGAGCACATTTAATGGCGTTCAGTTACATAGGGTAAAAGTGTTAAATACGATTTAACGCTTAATAAGATGGAAACTGAGAGCAAGAATGCGAGACAAATAAGAGCTCAACAGAGAGCGCGTGTGCTCTGCCATATGATACTTTTCTGTGTTCGTGAGAAGTTTACGTTGTTTATACGGTTATAGTGATTTAAGATCGCGAAATGCCAAATATGACTTGATATGCGAGAGTTGCAGGTGTTGTCGGTGTCGATTTGCGTCGCTGACCGTCAAAACGGTCTCTGGGTGACATCTCGTGGACGTAAAACTTTAGATCTCTTAAAGAATCGACGGAATAAAACTAGCTGTTCAGAACATGAAATCAGAGTGGCTACAAAAGTTATTCGGGTCAGGAGAAAACATTTTCAGAGGGGTTCTGAAGAGCTGGTATATTCAGGTGTTATGGTGGGTTTCTGAGTGTGTGTGTGTGTGTGATTTTTTTATTTGTTTGTCCAGTGGTTAAAATCCCGATCCCTTTCCCGGTCATCTGCGCGTTTGCCTCCTCACACAAGAGCATTACAAGAGCCATAGGCTGATTAAGCTGCTTTGGCACAATGACAGCGCGCGGTCGGGGATACTGATGTTATGGAGGCTCAAATGGAAACAGAATCTCTAATACTGAATGTACAACATGTGACAAATGTTCGCCTAACTATTTAAAGGCGTCCAGTGAAACTATATTTGTGTCAAGGCGCCAGATGTGACTGGGAGAACCGTCTGTGGTGAATCGTTCATTATCTGAACTTTGGAAAGTAGAAAATGTGTCGTCACAAAATTAATCTATTAAAAACATAAACTCTTCTACAGTATTAACATAATTCTTGGGGTGCGTTGGTTGACTATTACATTTAGTCTGTTATTACACTCATTCCTCAATAGTGAAGTGTATCGGTCCACAGTACTGCAATAAACAGCCTAACGACATTTTCCCATGACTCATTCTAGTTTATTCTCGACACATAAAGACTTTAAAATCGCAGGGAAAGCAGCAATTTTCTTCAGAAGGCAAGAACTGTGTAAATGCACATTTCGGTGAACTTGGTATAGCCTACATATTAAGATGAATATACCTTTTCTGTGACTACCCTCGCAAAGTGCCTAAAAGTTCATTACAACTGTGAACTTGAAGGATAATGCTGTCAGATAAAAGATCATTTTAGGTGGGAAGAAAAATGATTCTCAGACCTGACAGAACTGCACGTGGATGGACGTCAGTTCTCTAACTAAATATTTGCATCATTTGACGCCACCTACCGGAGAGAGAGGGAAATTTGGCGGCATCTTTGAGAACTATACATGTAATTGATTTTCAGATTAAAGGGATAGTTCACCCATAAATGATAAGTCTGTCATCATTTACTCACCCTCGTGTTGTTCCAAACCCTAATGATTTTTTTTTCTTCAGTGGAACATAAAAGGAGATGTCAGGCAGAATGACATCCTCAGTCACCATGCACTTGTATTGTATCAAAAAAAAAAAGTTGCAATAAAAGTGAATGGCGACTGAGGCTGTCATTCTCCATAACGTCTCCTTTTGTGTTCCGTTGTCAAAAGAAAAGCAGAGGAGGTACACAGACAAATTTTTGATGCATAACAGGATTAAAACTATATTCTTAATAGATGTTTTGACATACCTCCTTAAAAAAAAGCCAAGAATAACAGCATTGCCTTTTTTTTCCCTGAAGTTTTTAAACAGCTAATATGAGCTTCAAAAATGTCTGTGATGTAAGAATAATACCCAACTTTTCTGATTTTAGCGCATGTTGTTCAGTGAGCACCGATTACATCATTCACGGTTCACTTTGTTTCCTAACAGATCTCGAAAAAATGGCTTGTGCAGCCGACAGCTGCATCCAATTCACGCGTCATGCAAGTGATGTTCTGCTCAACCTGAACCGAATGCGTAGCAGAGATATCCTCACAGATGTCACGATTCTGGTCAACAGACAACAGTTTCGAGCACACAAAACGGTCCTTATGGCATGCAGGTGCGGAAGACTATTTGAATTTGTTGCATGCTTTCTTGTAGTGGAAATATGTTCATTCGTGACCCCAAAAAAGCATACTAAAATCATAATTTCTCCACAGTGGGCTCTTCTACTCAATCTTTACCGATTCACACAAATGTAACCTGAACGCCATCAGTCTGGACCCGAAGGTCGACCCAGAGGGTTTCGCAATCCTTCTGGAGTTCATGTACACTTCACGTCTCACACTGAAGGAGAGCCTCATCATAGCCATCATGAACACAGCCATCTATTTACAGATGGACCACGTTGTTGACACCTGCCACAGATTCATAAAGTCCAGGTATGTTTTCCTGGGTTCATAAATTTCACCTAAGTCCTTAATTATACAACATGCTAAGTTGAAAGTGCTATACTTGAATGGCAGAAAGTAGGGCTGGACAATAATTCAATATCAGTATGTATCGCGATATTATTTTTTTCAATAACGGTGATATGATTTTTAAACACATTTCCGATATTTCGATATACATTACCAGTTTCCCATTCATTGATTTATTTGTGGCGTTTGACTTCGTTGAATAAACATGAGCACTGCACGTTTCAAAATCATAACACGGCGCGGGTGTTTTATATGAATGTATCTCTGAAGGGAATTGACTGTCTTCAGAAAAGTTTCGATGGCATTTTCATTTGATCTGATAAAGTAGCATTCATGAGCGGAGCTGCTTTGATTACAGCCATTACTGGAGAAACCGCTAGTTTTATCACTCTAAAAGCGCCTCCTGCTGGCAGACAATCAGTTTGCATTTTAAATAAGCCCGTCGAGCTGGGAAGGGATGAGGAAATGAAGCGGGAGACCTTGGAGGGAGTGGTCCATTCGATTGGGATGAGCTCCAGAAAGCACGGCTTCACCAGCCTGGCCCAGGAGCAGCAGCAGAGGGAGACTGGGAAAGAGCAAAGTTCCCTGGCAGAGGAGCATTTGAGCCACCAACACTACTCCATGGGCATATCCTCTAATGGACGCAAAACCTTGATGAGCAGTCCTCAGAGCCCCCTCAAATCAGACTGCCAGCCCAATTCCCCAACGGAATCGAGCAGTAGCAAAAACGCCGCCCTCGCGCAGTCCTCGCAACCTCCAACCTCTCAAGGTACTCAAGACCCTAAAGCTCGTAACTGGAAGAAATACAAATTCATTGTTCTCAATCAGAGCTCCAAGGAGGAGGAGACCAGTCCTCGTGACCCTGGAATGCACTCCCCGCAGAGGCCGGGCTTGTCTGCTTTTCTTCACCACGTTGATTCTGAACATCCCGACTCGAAGGCGACAACAAAGATCAGCGAGCAAGGCGAGGAATTCACCGTGCCTCAGGCCAGTCGCCTCAACAACATCGTCAACAGGTGAGTTTTTCCGAAGGAAATCTGACTCTTAAACAGCCGAAAAGGTGTCATCCTCTGTGTACAGAAACCGATTAGAAGATCTCGTTTCCTAACGCAATGAAGTTCAGAATTGCAGGTTTTTCAGTATTTGGTGGAACGGTTCTCCACCCACCACCTCCACAAAGCCAGATTGAATTTTTCTTTATCCATTCCAATCCTCTTAAAGCACACAGAGGATTTACCTCTTAGCAGGAATGTGTGAAATTCATTCAATATCCTACAAAAAATTAGAGTGAATTTCTCTGCAGACCTAAAATGTGCTGTTTTCCTCAGTAGAACTCTAGAGGGATCGCAGAGGAACCGCGACAGCCACTCTTCTCTCTATATGAGCCATTTAAAATGCTCGTCCTGTGGCTCCCAGTCTCCACAGCACTCTGACGTCTGTCCCAACACGTCCGCCTCGCGTCTCGCCGAGGAGATGTCTGAGATGCACACGGAGTACTCCGATTCCAGCTGTGGTGAGATACTTTTCCAAATAGTTTCCTAAAAACCTGTTTGCATCTTCCAAAACCAACCTAAAACCATTTCTCCTTTGCCTCACAGAAAATGGAACATACTTCTGTAATGAATGCGACTCCAAGTTTGCAGAGGAGGAAGCCTTGAAACGTCACACGCTTCAGGTCCACAGCGACAAGCCATACAAATGTGACCGTTGCCAAGCAGCATTCCGCTACAAGGGAAACCTTGCCAGTCACAAAACTGTTCACACCGGTAAAAATAAACCGCCGCTGCTACAAATGTCATTTTGGCTGCAACGGTCGATGTTTTGCTTTACCTCCTTTCATTGGTGCTGCAGGAGAGAAACCGTATAGATGCAATATCTGCGGGGCTCAGTTCAACAGACCAGCTAACCTCAAAACCCACACACGAATTCACTCAGGAGAAAAGCCATACAAGTGCGAGACATGTGGCGCTAGATTTGTGCAGGTGAGTGCTTCGAGTTAGTCAATTGCACAGATATAGAAAAAGACATTTGTAAGACTAACATGACCTCTTTGCACAGGTTGCTCACCTTCGGGCTCACGTTCTGATTCATACCGGAGAGAAGCCATATCCATGCGAGATCTGTGGCACTCGTTTCCGCCATCTACAGACGCTGAAAAGTCACCTGCGAATACACACGGGAGAAAAGCCCTATCATGTAAGCACATACAGAGTGATAGCATAACTGTATCTGTAAAGTGCAAAAGTGTTCATTCTCACCCTAAACGCTGTTCTCACATTTGCTTTTCAGTGTGAGAAATGCAACTTGCATTTTCGCCACAAGAGTCAGCTGCGGTTACACCTGCGGCAGAAGCACGGCGCAATCACCAATACCAAGATCCAGTATCGCATGTCCTCAACAGACCTAACGACCGACTTAACGAAGGCATGCTGAGAAGGCACTTAGGGGCAGACCTGACCATGGCATTATATGACCTGACTTGTACAATCATTCAAAATTTTAGTGCCACACTGTGTTAATCGGACAAGAAAGAAAAAAAAAACTGGCAAGAAAATGCCAGTCTAAACGGGTTTCCTCTACATTTGAACATAGAACCACAATATGGTCTCTTGTAGTCACTTTATTGTTTATATTTACATATATATATATATTAATGTTGGGAGTGTTTTTACATTTTGAGTTACTAAAAAAAGCTTTATTTTGTTGGAAGAAGGATGGAATGTAAAACATTTAAATCCGGTTTTTGAAAATACAGTATTTTCTAACGAAAAAAAAAAAACTTTTCTGAAGGTATTGGGGATTTTGATTGAGGTTGGAATATTTTAAGTCAAACACATTTCCAGCAAAGCAAAGAATTGTGCGTCTATAGATTTTTATATATATATATATAATGTACAGGTTACACTATGTTGGAACAGCCTCTGTCTTGTAAGAGGAACTCCTAACTGTGACTATAGCATTGAATATCTTACTTGGTTTTTGTCGTGTACTTTTGAGAATAATGGCTGCTCTCTCAAATGGAAAACATGCATGAGGTGGGTTGCCACTGATAAACTTTCACTATGTAGGCAACTGCATAAATATTGTGACAAAGTGTAATTACTTTACATCAAGATTGCTCTCTGCTGGCAGAGCCGATCTGGAATTACATGGTAACATATGCATTCAAAAGTAATAATGATTATAATAATAATAATAAAAAAAGAAAAGGTACTGCTATGTTATGACCAAGGAGATATTTTGCTTCAGATGTATTTGTATAGAAACGTGACTTTTTATTTCTTTTGGCAAGTGAAGGTTTACAGTTTTGTTGTCGTTCTAGAAGCTACGTAAAAGGTTATACTATCGTCTTTTTTTCTTCTTTTTGTCGGTGTATACACTGTGTACTCAAGGTGCCTTTCTCGATGGTGTCTGAATTTCTTTTCATTCAGCCCAGCTCTACTAAGGTACAACTGAAGGGCAACACGTGTCCTTTTTTCCCTTTTTGAGTGTGTAAACATGTGAGAATGTTTTTGTGACAGAAGGACAGTGTGACTGAGTGTGTGTGCATGTGTGCTTTATAAATGCTTTTCACACACTTCAAGAAAAAATGCAACTCATTGTGTGAGCTATACATCTTCAGGACTTGTTTTGGGATTGGGCTTTTTAAAAAAAAAAAAAAAATGCATTAAGCTTACTGTAAAATATAGATGTATGAATGTAAAATAAAAGTATTGGATTTCTATGTCTAACATTTGTGTAAAGCCTCTTTATTCTAAACTAAGCAAAAAAAGAAACATCCTCTCGCACTGAACTGCTTTATTTCCAGCAAATTTCTTGTGTAAATGTTTTTAAACAACTGACGCAAACGGAACATATTTCACAGGCATTTGATGAACAGAAATGGAATAATGCATTCCTGAACAAAGGTCGCAGTAAGTATGTTGTGTGGCCACCAGCCTCTTTAAGTATTACAGTGCATCTCATCCTCATGGACCGAACCAGATTTGCCAGTTCTTGCTGTGAGATGTTTCCTCACTCTTCCACCAACACAAGTTCTAGGGTAAAATATAGATGTATGAATGTAAAATAAAAGTATTGGATTTCTATGTCTAACATTTGTGTAAAGCCTCTTTATTCTAAACTCAGCAGCAAAAAAATAAATATCCTCTCGCATTCAACTGATTTTATTTCCAGCTAATTTCTTGTGTAAATGTTTTAACAATGATTTAAGCAACTGAGACAAATGGAACAAGATTCACACAGGCATTAGACGAGCAGAAATGGAATAACGAGTCCCTGAACAAAGGTCGCTGTTAATATCTTGTGCATCTTTAAGTACTACAGTGCATCTCATCCTCATGGAGTGAACCAGATTTACCAGTTCTTGCTGTGAGATGTTTCTCCACACTTCCACCAAAGCACTTGCAAGTTTTCGGACATGTGGGAGGTGGGGGGGCCTTATGCCTGGGTGCATATTATATTATATATATATATATATATACAGTGCACAGCATAAATGAGTACACCCCCTCTGAAACTTAAATTCAGCAATTACTCTTTGCTTATTAGACATGTTATGGTTTTTTTAGAGATATAATATTCCAGCAACTTGGTCAGTTACCAAAGAAGAATGTTAAAATTATTCAAGAAAATACCCTTTTCTTATCAAAGTGATAAAATGTTGTGTTGCAAAAATTAGTACACCCTCCTGAAAGTTACTAAAAACTAAAAAAAAACTAAAATAAAATCTGGTGTAAGGTTAAGGCAATTATTGATCAACAGGTAAGTATGTTGAACCAAAACTGTTAAAGCTAAGTAATTTCTTGATAATTAAGTGTTATATGGCCCACTGAATCATACTCGAGACTTAATGCTGACAACAATGAAACCACTTGAGAGAGAACTGTCAGGAGATTTATTTCTTAGCATAAAAGAGGCCAATGGTACAAGAGGAATACCAAATTATTGTTTTAAGTGTGAAAATATAGCCAAAGTAACACAGAAATTCAAAAACAATGGACTTGTGAAAAGGCCCCTGAAATAATCAGGTCTTCACTTTAAGTTTTCATTTAGGGATGAGTGAATTTTTGCTAGAAAAAGAGCAGGAGAAACACTGTGAAAGTGTCTCAGAGCCGGCAAAAGCTGTGAAAAGAGTGACACTTTATCTCACAGAGTAAGATGCAGCCTGCAGAAGGACATGCATGGTTTATCCACACCAGAACTACCGACTGTAGCAAAGCACAATAAACTCATTTAGCTTTTTCCAAGGCCCAGATTTTCAAAATAGAGACTTCTGGGAATCCATACTCTGGTCTCATGAGACCAATTCAATCATTTCGGATCTAACAGCATCCAAAATGTTCTGGTGTTGCTAGAGGAGGAGTACAGACAGAAGTGCCTGGTTCCCACAGTGGCATTCAGTGGTAGTAAAGATTTTATATAGGGATGTATGAGTGCTGAAGGTATGAGGGAGTTGTGCTTTATCAAACACTGTCATGAATTCACACACCACTGTGTGATGTAATACAAAAACCTGAAACTGAAGATGCTACTATAGGGATGTATGAGTGCTGCAGGTGTGAGGGAGTTGTACTTTATCAACGCTGTCATGAATTCACACACCACTGTGTGATTTAATACAAAAACCTGAAACTGAAGATGCTACATGACAATGAAGATATTCATTCTCCTGAGTTGAAAATCCTTCAGTGGACATTCACTCAATCTTAACGCTCTTGAGCAGCTGTGGGGGATTCTGTAGAGACGAGCTGAGCAACACTCCCCATTAAAGATCAGAACATTTAAGGAGGTTGTCCTCCAGGAGTTAAACAGCACAGATGTGAAAATTTGTCATGAACTTGTACACATATCAAATGCAAAGTGTTGTGGTAAACTGGTTTTTGGGGTTGGCCATAAAAGAAAGAGAGATCGATATATATATATGTGTGTGTGTGTGTGTGTGTGTGTGTGTATGAAGAGTTCAGATGCAAAAGCCTCTAAGTGCCACCCATAAGTGAAATTTTCGTCTAAAATTAGCATTTTTATCAGGCTCCTATGTTTAGGTTCAGTAATTTTACTCTAATGGCAATGTGTAGGTCATTTTCTATGCAATTAAAGTGAAATAACCGAACATAAATATAGGAGCCGGATAAAAATGCTCAATTTAGAAGAAAATTTCAGACGGCATTTAGAGGTTTTTGCATCTGAATTAAATATGTATATATTTAAGCTTAGCAGTATGGGAAGGTTTGTGCGTTACAACAATAGCAGAACTGTTATATTAAGCTTAGCATTATGGGAAGGCTTGCATGTTACAACAATAGCAGAATTGTTAGAGAGTCAAGATAAAAAGCAGGGAACCAAATCACCACAAGCTGGGGTAGTGAAAAGCAACACTGGAAGCTCCATACCTCTGTTGTATCAATTCCTTAAACAGGACTGGAGTATCACAAAGAAAGAATGAACCACAGTAGTTCAACACAACAGGGGTGCATTTCCCGAAAGCATCGTTAGCTAACTATGGTGGTAAATTCCATCGAACTCTATTGGTAATGACGGAACTTGCGACCATAGTTGCATTTGGGAAACGCACCCCAGAATGCTTCAGCTACAGAGTTTTCATTGAGATTTGCTTTATTTTATACAGGTACTACTAATTCACATAGTCAACAGGTGACAAACTGCACCGTCTACACAACAACCATATATATACCACTTCAACATGCTGATATTTAAACCATTGGCCAAAATGATTTTGACTGCACAAATAATGCTCAGACTTGCAGTGCGCACATTATAGTACCATTACTGCAGCGGCCACCAGACTCTGTCCTGGAGGGCCAATGTCCTGCAGAGTTTAGCTCCAACCCTAATCAAACATACCTGAAGTTTCAGTATACTTGAAACTTCCAGGCAGGTGTGTTTAGGCAAGTTGGAGCAAAACACCACTAGACACCAGTCCTCCAGGACAGAGTCTGGTGACCCCTGCATTACTGTATACTGTACCTACTGTATAGTGTTATACAGACGGAAGACATCATTATCCATCTAAAAGTTATTAATCAGTTCAACACAAGGCCATATAGTACAAGTCTGCAACATAAAAGCAATTCTGAGGGGTTGGGACGAGGGATTAGAAAACTGCATTACAGACCATACAAGTATCAGATCCTGTTGCGTTACTCTGGAACAGGTCTGAGATTCTTTTGCTTCCTTTTTCAAAACCAATATAACACAAAAATGCAACAATATAGCTCAGAGTGCAACACAAACATGTTTTTTTCTACCATAGTGGAGAATTTCCATTGACTTTTATTGTTTTTATACTGAGCCAGTATTGTTGATCTGCTAAACCATACATTTCCACGTTTTCAAATTTTTTGTGCAAGTTTTCTCTGTGGGGAAAGAAGTCTGCCCCTAACAATATAGGCCAGGGGTCACGATACTCAGTGAGTTTAGCTCCAACTTGCCTAAACATACCTGCCTGGGCTGCGTTTCCCAAAAAGCATCATTAAGCCCAAGTTGATCGTAGCTCCATAGGTTTCAATGGGTCTACGATGTACTTAAGCTTACGATGCTTTTGGGAAATGCAGCCCTGGACATTTCAAGTATGCCTAGCAAGACCTTGATTAGCTGGTTCAGGTGTGTGTGATTAGGGTTGGAGTTAAACTCAGCAGGACACCGGCCCTCCAGGACCAAGTTTGGTGACCCCTGATATAGACAAAAATCTGATTCGCACATATACAGATTTACCAGTGTTCAGAGTAACGCATTACAAGTAATGCAAGTTAAGTAATCAGATTACTTTAAGTAACTAAAGTACCGCATTACTTTTTAATGTACAAGAAGATAAGAGTTACTTTTTCAAATAAGTATTTATTTATAAATAAAATACATTTATAATTTTATTATAGATAAATATAATTACCCCCCCCCCCCCCTTTTTTTG
>NW_015542493.1:130512-184183 GCF_001515605.1 Sinocyclocheilus anshuiensis
TTACTTTTTTTCAAGTAACTAGTAAAGTAACGCATTACTTTTTAATTTACAAGAGAATATCTGAGTTACTTTTCAAATAAGTAACGCAAGTTACTTTTTTTTTTCCAATTTATTGATTGAAAGCTCTCCTGTCCCCATGTTCAGAGAAATCGGGAGTAAGATGTTACTTTAAGTTACTTTTTTTCTAGACTAAATGTCAACATGCATTAATTCATCTCACTCACAAAAAAACAGATTCAGTTTTCCTCAATTAATAAAAACAGTTAAATGCAACCTGCAATAATTAAATGTTAATAAAAATATCCTTTATGTATTTAATCCCATTTTATTAACCAGTGTCTTTGCTCCTGACCCTCGATGATCCAATTCAACCATACTAATAAGCAAAAATTACTCAAGATAAACTAACATTTGTTCTTTGTTTTATTGCTGAAGAGTGTTGAACTTTCTTCTTCTGAATTCTACTGTACAGACGTGAATTTACATTTCCTTCAGCCTGAGGATTTTGGTGTAAAAGGGCTTTTATATTTGCCAAAAATAGAACTTTTTATATAAAAACAACGGGAGTAAGATGTTACTTTAAGTTACTTTTTTTCTAGACTAAATGTCAACATGCATTAATTCATCTCACTCACAAAAAAACAGATTCAGTTTTCCTCAATTAATAAAAACAGTTAAATGCAACCTGCAATAATTAAATGTTAATAAAAATATCCTTTATGTATTTAATCCCATTTTATTAACCAGTGTCTTTGCTCCTGACCCTCGATGATCCAATTCAACCATACTAATAAGCAAAAATTACTCAAGATAAACCAACATTTGTCCTATTTGAGTGTTGAACTTTCTTCTTCTGCATTCTATTGTACATACGTGAATTTACATTTCCTTCTGCCCAAGGATTTTGGTGTGAAAGGGCTTTTACATTTGCCAAAAATAGAACTTATATTAAAAACAAGCGAGCAAGACCTGCCCAGATTTAAAAAGTAACGCAAAAGTAATGTAATGCATTACTTTCCATAAAAAGTAACTAAGTAACGTAATTAGTTTTTTTAGGAAGTAACGCAATACTGTAATGCATTATTTTTAAAAATAACTTTCCCCCCAACACTACAGATTTACTTTGCTACATACAATTTTCCATTCAATAAACTATTTTCATATATATCGTATCTATAACCTAACTGACAATGTTCTTGCAATACTGTTTTTACAAATAAGAACATCCCTGAATGTTGGTTTTGCCAGTTTATATGACATCAAAGTACAAATGTGTCCCTAAAATATGGTATAGGCCTACATAAACACCTGTTTGTTTCACTATGTTAGTCAGGGCTTCTAAACTACTAAAGCTCACTATTGGTTCAACAGGTTTCACTATATCAGTGAGGATATTTTTTAATAGTGAGGACCTCACAAGTAGGCTACACACACATTTTTACACAGCATGTAAATATACATATACACACTTTATTTACAAGTTACTATTAGCTGATGCCATTTTTTAAAAACTACACTTTCACCTGCAACATTTATTCCCAGGTGAAAGCAACACCATGTAGGCATTTAATACAAAGCTCAGGCCGCTTCTTCAATCTCAAAATCATAAACAAGAGTATCATTGAGGTCCTCAGGGCCAAGTATCCAATGATTTTTTCTCCGAGTAGAAATCTAAAAAAAAACAAGAGGAAAAAAAATGGATCACTGAAGAAAAAAAAATAATAATTTAAAGCCATTTTATTTAGAAAACACTACCTTTTCATCTAACAGCTCTTTGAGTAAGGAGTTTAGAGAACTCTTGGCAATGCATTCATCCATCTAATTGACAAAGCAACAGGCCATCAAGACAAGGAACGTAAAACTTGCTAATCATTAAATAATTGACAAACGTCCTTATCCATCTTTAAACTTACTTTGCCATGGTGCAGCTCAGAGCAACACTCATCCACATCAAAGCTCTCATTCATGTATTTCTCCTGAAAACACAGACTAGCACCATTGGAACCTGTCTGGTATATCAGAAATCAATACCGTCCCCAATTCATGACTTCAGTAAAGTCACCCATAGTGCTTTTCAAATGCCACGGGGTAGTAATTGTAATAAACCTTTGTGATAAACACGAACAGAAAAACAAAACCGAGAAAAGTAGTCGTAATAAAATGTTGCCACACGTATCTTTGTGGATATCATGGGCGCATTCTGAATTCGAAATGACGCGGAACGTCAAAACGCTTTCTAAGGTCACGCCGAGTTTTGTAAGAACCATAAACTCGGTTATGAAAATGAGAAAAAATAACACCTACCATTCGCATTCAACTCCGTATCTGTTTAATTTAGACGTAACCTGCGAGCGTGTCAGTAATGCCTCGAATGGAAAATCAACCAACGGCTGATAGCAATTTGTCTCAATTTTGTGGTTCACCTGGTTCAACCAAATGAACAGATTTCAAGTTCAATGGTGAGCTAATAAGCAAATCCTTGGGCACTCTGTTAAAAGGTGTTCATAACATTAACATGCTAAAATGGTATAAATTTGAGTCAATTGGAGTTAAAAGTTTAAACTTTGAAACAAATTTTAAATTGAAGCAATGCTCTGCTACAGCCAAATGTTGCATTAGTTTGTGTGTGTCAAATACAGTAAGCTTCAGTTTTAGGTAGAAACTAGTTGATAGCAAGAAATGTCATAAAAAATCTTATCCACTGCCCCCAGGAGTACTTTTAGGGACACCTTTTAAAACACTGTAAATAAGCTGTATAGTGAAAGATGAGTGAATCAATAATTTGAATTATATTGTTTTAAAGCACAATACCAAATAGCTTCTAACCATTTAAAATAGTTACAGAACTCCACTACACTGTACAAAGGAAAAATAAACACTAAAGACAAAAACTTTAAGTGCCCCCACCCCCACATTTAACAAGTCATACACACTGTTCCTACACCTTAACCCAGGGATGCCCAACCCTGTTCCTGGAGATCTACCTTCCTGCAGAGTTCAGTTCCAACCCTGATCAAACACAGCTGTCTGTAATTATCAAGTGCTCATTCAGACCCCAATTAGTAGGTTCAGTTGTGTTTGATCAGGTTTGGAGCTGAACTCTGCAGAAAGGTAAATTTCCAGAAACAGGGTTGTGCACCCCATCTTAACAGGTATATAAACATTTTAAGCTGTGCAACATATGCTTTGGCTGCATCCAAAATCAGATACTTCCCCACTAGTAGGCCAAAAACTGTACGTGAGACAAGTGGAACGTCCAAATTCAAAGTATTCATAAAGGAGTGGTTAAAAAGTCATCTCCAGCAAGATTCTTTAGTGCACATACAATGGACACTTAACTACTGCATGAGGCCACAAGAGAGGATTTGTGACTGGAAAGTGAAGCAACGCAAGTGACACTGGTTGGTCACATGACGTATATCATACATCCAAGTTACATTCATACGACATAAAACAAATAATTTACAACTGTTATAAAAAAAAAAGTATGTTTTATATTAGTGGTCTCCAACCCTGTGCCTGGTGAGCTATCTTCCTGCAGACTTCAGTTCAAACCCTGCTCCAGCAAACCGGTCCGTAATTATCAAGTAACCCTGGGCTCTTCCACATGTTTTACGGGTGTTTGATTGGGGTTAAAGCTGAGCTCTGCAGGATGGGAGTTCTGCTCCAGGAGCAGGGTTGGAGATCCATGATATGAAACATTCTTTTTTTAACACCCATAAAATATCTACATATTCAACAGAAGTATTTACTCAGACAGTATGTGAATTTGAATACAGCCAGTCAGTAAATGTTTCAATGGTTTAACTACAATAACAAAAAGTAGACTGTGGAAGAAAATGCTTTATTCTTGTATTAGTAGGTCGAAGAACTTAACTAAAAAGTCATTTGGATGCAATACAGAACCTTCCAAAAATTATTAAAAGCACAAAACCACTACTAACTAAAAAAAAAAAGTCATCCCCTCTCAGTAATGGGCCTCATGACAACAGAGGTAAATGAATATTTAGGGAAAAAAAATCCAAACTTTACATAAAAGTTTCAGGTAGGAAAAAAAACATTTAAACTACAAAACTCCACAGATGATGCTTGTGAACAGTCCAACAAAAAAAAACTATTCTCAAATGTAAACATTATTGTTTCTGTTGCATAGCTTCTTTGCGTGCAGCATCCTGTAGCAGCTGTGTGTCCACTTCATCCGCAGGAAGCTGAACATATCGCACTACTGATCCACGGATAAAGCAGTTCTTCACCGACAACTAAAATAATAAAGAGTCATATATAGAAATTGTTCTCCTGAAGGTGTTCATCTGTTCAAACTCAATATGACATTTCATACATGACAGATTCAAGTGGCTGAGGTTCTAGGCACAGACCATACAAGTGTTATTTTCTGCTATTTAAGTTTTACTTCTCGTTATCAATCTATTCAGTGATTGTGGTTTAAATAATATGCACACATCTTTATCTATAACAAAGAACACACTTGACAGGTTCTCACCATGTGCGGATATTTCTCAGGATCAGTGACACTGATATCTGTCAGTTTGATGTTCAGATACTGTGAAGGAAGAACACGTTTCATTTTAAAGTGAAATTCACTCAATATTTGCTTATATTTCAATAAAGCGGAATGTGCAGCCATACCTGATCAACTGAGTGTAATGTTCCACAAATGCTGCAAAATTGACATTAAGAATGTAATGAATTACCACATACATTACACAGTGCACATATTATATTTTAAAAGTATGTGATATATTAAAAGGAACGTGCTTACCTCAAGTCATTCTTGAGCTCAACCACAACATCTTTGCCAACCAAGGACTTGAAGAACGAGTAGAAGAGCTGAGAAATTAAATGTTTGAATGTTACATTCAAACTAAGGCCTGATATAAGAACAAAGGTTGATCAAACGATATGAAAATACGCTTTAAGACGTGAAATACAGTACAACGTTATACACAATGAGCGAAGTCATCTAATTGTACACACTAAGTGTCTCTAAATTACTCTATTCGAAAACAGAAATTCCAAGGCATTATAAAATGTCCGGTGTCGATTTGAAATTAAAAGAATAACAATAAAAATTGTTTGCGATTGGACAAGTTAGCTAGCCGTTAGCAGGCTGCTGCCATTATTAATTCCTCACCAACAGCGGTGTGCAGTAAACAATAATACATTTTAAATATTGCAAACAGATTTATTTGGTCGCTGCAAAACTGTTTATTTTTTAACGGAAAACACTGTTTGTTATTGCTAAATAACACTTACCATTTTCACGCGGTTTTGTGCTTCAGATCACATACGTCATCAACGAGAGCTGCCGGATTCGTCACTTCGTGCTTCTATTGGCTAAAGAAGTGCAGATGTAACGCTCCCATTGGTGGAGGAATGTCTACGTAATTTGTACGCATCGCGGAAAATGCCTCACAAATTCGGAACAGGAAAGTTTATTTACGAAAAAAGTCTTATGAATTCTTATTTTTTTTAATATATATATATTTTTTAATAATTAAGTGATGCCAGAAAATTAACTTTCACGGTGTCCACACGGCTTTACTAGCAAACTTACATCCCGTTGTCCTATAGGCCCTCCTTTAATAGCAGAATCTCTGGTAATTTACCCTTTCACCAGCAGATGGAGGCAAATAATAACAAAGCACGGGCAAAATTATTATTAACTTTCGCCCAGTAGTTGCATAAACTTCTTCGAGCAGCCTTACAAGATAGTAATGTAGTTCTTTTTTCTTCAGCACTAGTCCTAACTTTATTTATTTATTTGGTGATATAGCTGACATGGTATATTGGTCTAATTTGAATCGGAGAAGCAAGACTGATTACTTGTTCCTTGTTATTTACAATATAAGCTCTGCAATGCCATATATTGTAAAACACGATGGAAAGAGGGGAAAATGGAAAATGTGTAATTTTGAAAAGTGATACACTGCTTGGATTTCTAAAAACAACTATTGGTGGCCTATTGGTGGACTACAGATCAACAAATAAGAAATCAATGACTGTACAACACTTGGTTTTATTATACGATTACAACTGTTCACTCTTCTCTCTTTAATAAAAATGTCTTAAGCAACATGAAATGTTTAAACAGAGGCTGATAGAAATGATTGCTCTATGTATGACTATATGCAGTGACATTCAAACGGTAAAACATTCATCATTTTAAAATCAATATCCAAGTTCTTTGTCTTGCTATTGTTTATACATTTATTCATTTTAGTACTCAGAGATAAAGAAGCTTATGTCTTTTGCCCAGTACTACAGAGTCTCAAGTATCAGATATGAAGCTCACGCCAGCGCTGACAGCTCTCCTGCCATGACACATCAGTAGGAAATCATTTTAATGGCCGACCCATCTTCAGTTGTGGCTGTTGTGTCTCATGATGCCCTAAGGACAGACATTACAATTGAAAGAGAAGGGAAAGGTATTTAAATATATATTTCACAAATATACATTATTTCAAATCATTATAATCAATAGAGCTGTTTACACACAGCCCTTGCAGCTCGCTGTCAGTTGACAGATGAGTTTCGAGACCCCTGATCTACTGTTTTCCACATAGAAGGAATGTGGAGAATATACTGTGGTTATCATACCGTCTTTGGGTTGGCCTTGTCTGGTTTGTTGCCGTAACTTGGATGGAAGCTCAGAGCTGTCTCTGTAGTCTCTGGGCTTTGGTTGAAGCTCTTGTGGCTGACCAGGGCGAGACTTCATAGGCACCGGAGGTCTATTAGGCCCAATCATGCCCCCTTCAGAGCGAGAAGGCACCA
The DNA here is from genome assembly GCF_001515605.1 of Sinocyclocheilus anshuiensis. Taxonomy (NCBI): domain Eukaryota; kingdom Metazoa; phylum Chordata; class Actinopteri; order Cypriniformes; family Cyprinidae; genus Sinocyclocheilus; species Sinocyclocheilus anshuiensis. The sequence goes on from NW_015542493.1 coordinate 137,305, forward strand.
CTGGCTTCTTGGTGATGTTCTGGGGTTGCAGACCACTGCTCATGGTGTTTGTGGCTGATGATGACTGGGGTTTGGTTTCTGAACAGGTGAAAGAGCGGAAGCGAGGGGTCGGAACAGGGTGCTGACGGTCAGCATCAAGGTCTGTTTTGGGAAAGGAGAAGTGAGCATCTGGAGGAGGGAGATGGTCCTTACTTCCTCGTGATGAACTCATTGAGCCATAAAGAGGATTGTCAAACATCTCTGGAGGCTGCCCATCCTCAGGTCTAAAACCAAAAATAACCACAAAAATAGAATTTAGAAAATCAATCTATAATCTCTTTAAAAGATGCAAACTGTCAGCTCTTCTTATAACAAGCAGTCATCAAAAAGAATATTTTAATTGGTATTAGTAACAGATTTTAAACACATTTTAAAATTCAAATGGACAGAAAATTGTATAAACATTAAATGTATAAAAAATATTATTAAAATTGTGGCTTTTTCTGTCAAGGCTGACAACAAATTAAAGACAAGATATTACAATTCTATACTATTTTTTCTATCAAATTTAAAATAAAACACTAAAAACTAAAATAAATTGTTTTGAATGCTACAAATGAATTTAGGCATGACAACATTATAATATACAATATGAAAAATAATTCATTTTGAATTTTGTGTATTATGTTACAGTGTTATTAAACTAAGTGTTTGGCAAAGTGTTTGGCCTTTGCTATATTTGTCTAAATCAAAAACATTTGTCAGATGACATAAAGGACATATTGATGAGATAAAGGAGATAAAAATATATCTATATATCCACATTATTTTGCAAGTAAGCTATTTTCTGTGAATGTGAATTCATTAGCCACTATACGGTAGGTACATAACTAAAAGAGTAACAACGGCAAAACCAGTGTTAACAATTGCGACAATACATTAAAATAATATGATAAGAAATACTAGTTTGCAATATCAAGCTGTTTTGTACTGCTAAAAATAACTGGAAGCAAATGACACCGGATGCCTTGCACATTCATTTTACAAATATCTGCATCTGCTCTGCTCTACATTAAAAATAAGGTTAATAATTACATAGGGTTTGATGTCTTTGTAGTTGGGCTGGATGTAGCATGGTCATAACTACTCTTTTTTGGGGAGAGATTGCCATGCGTCATGTCTTTTGAGGATGGCCCTGTTCTTGGGGACATAATGTTGCCGGGGCTCCTGTCTGCCTGGTTATTGCTCTTGTAGCCTACACCCATATAACTGGGGTTACTAATATCAGTGGCGAGGACTGAAGAAGACCTGTCAAAGAATGTCAAAGTTATGTATTTGTACAAGCATAATCAAATCTAAGCTTTGTGAAGAATTTCAAAGTAAAAAAAGAGGGAAGATTCAAATATTTTACATTTTGGTATTATCTCCTGATTTGCCTTTACCAGCTCCTGGGTCATCTCCGACTTTGATGAAATCTGGAATAAAGAAACATAATCTTGAGGGAAGGAACGCAGCCTGGATACTCGGGGAGGAAAGCGTTATAGCACAATTTTGAACTGGCTCTGCTGTACAGAAACAAACCGTGCACTCACCATACAGCTTCTCTGTCTGTTTTCCATCAGATTTGGGAAGTTGAATGCCACCTGTTAGCCGACCTGTGCGCTCACCGTGATGTGTGAGTTTGATACAGAACTCAGTGAAAGAGTTTTCAGCAGAACGCAGAGCCACACAACCCTCGCCTACAGACAGAGCACAGCGTGATTGTTGACATGCATAGGAATATTCCAGTACTAATGAGAATATTGTCATACTGCAAATTGACATGGGGTGTAAATACAGGAGCCATTTATAAGAAAGGGCTGCAACGATTGTATTTCATGTGTAAGCTTCGGCAGTTTAGTGTGGATACACTATATACTGGTTCTTTTCAATCGCTCATTTATGGAGGCTAACTAAATTATGTAATCATCATGTACACACATGCAATGACCAGATTAAGTCAATATTCCAGTTTCTTGAAATCTGAATATGACTATTAATCAGAATTTTGAGTCATGTTAACAGCTTATTCGGAATACTCACTGTAACTTCATCTTTACTGAACATTCAACCTTTGTTCAGTTCATTCGGATATTCTGATTACATGTTTACAGGAATATCCCAGTAGTTGAGGTGCATATAAATATAGTTTTCCTAATAAAGTTCTAAACTAGGGGTGTTCAACTCCAGGTTTTTCATATTTCATTATTTCTCTTGCTTTAGGCGCAAACAGCTGCATGGACAGGACCGTTCAAGATACTACATACAGAAGTACATTCAACAATGTACGCTTATGTGTTTATTCTTGGTGGCTTTTTTTTTTAAATACACACTGCCATTCAAAAATTTGGGATCAGTAAGATTTTAAATGTTTTTAAAGACATTTATTCTGCTCATCAAGGATGCATTTATTTGATCAAAAATATAGAAAAAAACAGTGATATTGTGAAATATTATTACAATTCAAAATAAGAGTTTTATTTTTTCTATACTGTAAAATATCATTTATTCATGTGATGCAAAGCTGACTTTTCATAATCCATTACTCCAGTCTTCAGTGTCACGTTATCCTTCAGAAATCATTCTGATTTATTAACAATATGCTGATTTATTTTTTGGAACCTGTGATACTTTTTTTCTTTGATTCTAATGAATAAAAGGTTTAAAAGAACAGCATTTATTCAAAATAGAAATATTTTCTCACAATATACTTCTTTATCATCACTTTTAATTATTTAAAAATTAATTGAGTGTAGTGTATATTATTACAAAATATTTATTTTATAAATAAATGCTGTTCTTTTTTTTACTTTTTATTCATCACAGAATCCTGAAGAAAATATCACAGGTTCCAAAAAATATTAAGCAGCAAAAAACAATATTGATAATAAATAAGCATATTAGAATGATTTCTGAAGGATCATGTGACACTGAAGACTGGAGTAATGATGCTGAAAATTTATCTTTGATCACAAGAATAAATTATGTTTTAAAGTATATTAAAATAGTATCAGCTCCAGTGTTCTAGTGAACAGTGTAAACATGTCAGTTATATTTTTTTCACTCCTACTGCCAAGTGCACTCAATTGTGCAGATTGGAGAACGAGTGAACAAATTAGCGATTTTGAACACAGTAACAGAGTCAACAACAACAGCTGATTTCTGTTATAGTGTTAACCTTGACTACTCATCACTATTTTAAACAGAATATGAACCATATTCAGAAAATGATGTGCTTGCAAAGTGGTCAATGAGCAATAATGGGAGCTACTAGCCAGCTCAAATGGCAAGCATATAAATTCACACATTTTAAGTAAACATACCATATGACTCATCACAGTCTGTAGATTTAATGCAGATGAGAATGTGCTGGTCAAGGAGGTATTCTGGGTCTGCAATGATGGGCGTGAGCTGCAAAGCAATTTCAAAGATAATGTAAACATGGTGGCTGAGCTTTACATGTATAACGTTTTATCAAATAAGGTTTTTACCTCAACTTGTCCGCTAAACCGTACTTTTATCGAGCCCTCTGTGTTCTCTTGGTTTTCTCCTTCAGGACTCTTTACAAATTCTAGAAAATTAATTGGAAGTATTTAACTTCACTGTTTACTGTAGCTCATTTGTTCGTACAAAAAAACAAAGTGGGGGGTTCAAATGATTTGTGATCATTTATGATGTAATAATTGAAAGTATAATGGCTATAGCTCCTCACTCTCCAAGCAGCTTGAGTGATACTCAATGAAGAACTTGGTCTTTGATTTAGTCAAAAGAACAGCCACGCAGTTCATGATTTTTATAGCACCCTGGGCATCCTTTGAGAGATCTGTAAAGAGCAAAAATAATATAACAGCACAAGACAGCTGGCAGGATGTAACAGTTCTATAAAGGAAGGACTGTTGTCAAAGTGAAATATTTTCAAGATCATACCATTTTTTGAGACAAACTGAGAAGTCACACCAACGTCAAATGTGGCAAATACAGGGGAATGGTCACTTGTCATGATGTCATTAGCGCATCCTGAAATGTCAAAGAGTAATGTTGGTTAATGTAATGATGTTTTAACTGCGTTAATATTTTACCGGAAATGGCATTTTATATTAAATGAACTAACCATACGAGTTGCAAACCACATGCGCCATAGGGTAGGACTTGCGAAGCACACGATCACACCATGAAGGCAAGTTGTATTTTGTCTGTTTGTGAGATCAAATATTTATGTAAAGAGAATTTTCGTCACTAAATTAAAAAGGTTGTTGACATGGATTATGGCTTTCACACTGTACCCCTGTGGCTTTAGCTTTAGTGTAGGCATATCTCTCCCGTGTGTCTCTCTCAAAACGATAAGTGGGGGCAAATGTTATCTCCTCCTCCACTGTAAAATAAAACATACGAAACAAGGATTAAAAATTATGGCATGTGGACTTGACTACAAAAACATGCGGAATGGAAAAATGGGGGGGAGTCAAAAATGAAAATGAAGATGCTGAAAGATGTTAAAAGAGAAGTAGGTGGCTAGACATCCATCTAGCACATTTACATATAAAAACATTTAAAAAGTAGTGCAGTGGCATACAGACATCAAGCTACAAGCTACATCAAATGTGGCATAATATGCCTTTGTGGCATATATACCATAAATACCCATGTTTTTACTCTGTAGTTGAAAATTTTGGGGTCAGTAGGATATTTTTGGGTGTTTTTTTTCGTGATAGGACAGTTGAGATATGACGAAGCGAGTGGGAGCGAGAGAGGGGGATGGGATCGGGAAAGGTCCAAGAGGCGGGATTCGAACTCGAGACACCCGAAGCGCAGCTGTGCCATCAGTTGGATATTTTTTTGATAACGAAATTAATACTTTTATTCAGCAAGGATGAATAAAATGGGTCAAAAGACACAATAAAGACATTTTTAATGACACAAGAGATTTCTAGTTCTTTTGAACGTTCTATAAAATAATCCTGAAAAGAATTACCGTTTTCACAAAAATATTAAGCAGCACAACTGTTTTTTTTTTTTTTTTAAGATTTATTTTTTGGCATTTTTGCCTTAATTATGACAGGACAGGAAGTGTAGTGGGGGAGAGGGGGAGGGGGCAGGATCAGGAAAGGTGCTCGAGTCGGATTCGAACACGGGATGCCCATAGCACAACAGTGCTGTATGTCGGCCCACAAGGCTATCGACGCAGACAACTGTTTTCTAAATAGATAATAATAATAAATACTTCTTGCACTGAATCAGCATATTAGAAGACTTTATGAAGGATCTTGTGATACTGAAGACTGGAGTAATGGCTGCTGAAAATTCACCATTACCATCACAGGAATAAATTACATTTTAAAATATATTAAAATAGGAAACAGTTGTTTTGAATTGTAATATTATTTCTAAATATTACTGTTTTTACTGTACTTTTTTAATTAAATAAATGCAGTCTTTATGTGCATAAGAGACTTCTTTCAAAAACATTTTAAAACATTTTACCCACCCCAAACTAGTGTATGTTCCTTCTAATTTTGGTAGATAGTACCCTTTATAGTAGTTTGGTCTTAGGCAGTGTGCTTAGCCCCACTGGAAAGGCAAGAAGGATAATACAAACTATCAAATAAATAAATAAAATTCCTCAAAGAATTGTTTGGATTAAAGTTAGTAAACCTCCAGTTAACAGCATGTGGTCCTAAACTTCAAAAGCTGGTTCTGAGTTGATGTTTGTGATACTGAAATACTTAAAATACTCCCCTATTCCATCCCATCTTTGTAGAGAAATGCTAAGTGAGCCATTCATAGGTGGAAGTGTAAGCACTGTGGCTCTGGAAATTTCAGCACCGCTCGGTTTTTCTGACTGGCCAGACATAGCAACATTGGCTCAACTAAAGGTGTGAGTTTTGGCTAGGACTACCTAAGAATGGACACTGAATAACCTTGTAGTGGAGTAATCAAAATCTGTCAAAATTTATAGTGGAAATTATAATCAACAGGTTAACATCATGCACAAGTGCTCTCACCGTAGTCTAAGAAGACCTTCTCCTCTTCCCTCTCTGTGTTCAGCTGATCTCTGGCCAGGAGTTCCTGATACTGCTGTTGTTTGATCTTCATTACAATGTTCTCAGCTTCCTGCAAAAAGCAAACAACTATGCAAAAGTTCTGTCTTTTCCTGTCAGTTGACGTCAGGAGCTGCTGTATGTGACAGCTCTGGTCTTAATAGAGGAACTGCCTGCTCTGAATACTAACTACGCTCTCTAAACCACAAAGGCAGCTTATGCCTCAAAGTATCATAATGTGGGTAGCTGATGCATAACGTTTAAAAACATTGTATTAAAATCAGATTTGCGAGCTATAGCAGAGATTCATCTATTTTTGTTGGACTGCTTTCTTTTCTTTAACCTAAAGGCACTTGTTTCAGTGGTATTTCATTTATAAGTTAAAATATAAAAATATCTCCACTAGACCATTATAAATGGTCTTGTGGTTTGACAAACGAATTAGTAAAAGTACAAGTATTCCATGTAGTCTTTCAATTTATACGAGCTCATAATATAAGCAAACATAATAATTATAAAAGAATCAGTAAACACTGCAGGACATGTCAACTTGATATCTAGCCATTTGTTTTATAGCATGAATTACTTTTGTGATAAAACATATTGTAAGATGACCTCTGCAGAGGCTTATTATTAGTAACTGATACAAAGCAGAAAACAGAATAGCAGTTTCTTTTATGAACAGATCATTTGTCTTTGCATTTGACAGGCATTAAATACTAAGTTTTTTTTATATATATCTCTTTGATATATATACAAAAAGAAAAACAAATGCTAAATTTTTAAAACCTGCAACGTTTGAGTATAATAATTTACAGGGGAACAAAACATGCAAAATATTTCAAACCTGCAACATGCTCAAGTATTTTTACAGGGAATAAAACATGCAAATTATTTATAACATGCAATTTGCTTGAGAACATGCTGATGCACATTCATTTTAACCTACCTGCGCTGGTAAGTCAACCCTATAATTCAGATCCCCCAGCCAGAAGAGGTGTGTGAAGCGATGTGTGATGTCAAAAGGATTAACCTTCTTATCTCCCAGATTCAGAAAACGCAGAATACTAACACAGTTCTGGTTTCGTCTGGAAAAGGTCCAGTCATAAGTTAATCCTTATTTATTATACTTGTGTATTATATGTCAATGTCTCATTTGTCAGACAAACAGGTTTTTGGGTTGTGGCTTACCTCAGCTTCTTTTCGCTTCCTGAGGTCAGGTGACTGTTGACAAACCCAAAGGAGGTTCTATTAAACATAAAAGACACCCCCACTGCTCCTTTATTCCCTATAAACACACACATACACACACAATCAGCTTTTTATGTACAAGGAAGAGCAGTACACGTCTAGCTTTACGATTCCTAATGATTTTTTTTAATGGAAAAGAAACTTTAAACAAACCCAGAGCATTAGCTATGCCAGTCTTAACACTGTCACAGAAGACGTGAGAGAAGCGGTTCTCATGTTCCGGCTTGGCTAGAACCAAAATCCTTATACTCCACAGTGTCTGAGTAGCTATCTGTTAAAAACCAAACACACAGCTGTCATTCATATGACTTATATGCTTGGTCATTCAACATATTAACATAAAATAGATATTCATTGCATGGCATTTCTCCACTGAGAAAAAAAGAATGATCTAGCATAATATGTAAACAACACAAGGCACCTGAAAGCCTTCATGTTGGGTTTTGTGTCACTTACTTGTTTGAAGCTAATGTTGGTTATATCTCTAAGGGCTCCCCTAACTGTCTCTATCCACTCCTTCTCTCCCAGCGGGTCCTCCTGTGTCCCAATCACATAGATATCATGTGGGATTTGACTGGCTGTGTCATCGTGGGTTTTTCCCTGACCCTTTGACTGGAACCAGGAAGTGATGTTCTGTGGTGGATTCGCATTTCCTAAATGGACAGTTCACTTCACTTAAATTCACATGTCACTTCATCTCTAGTTACTGTAAACTTCATATTTTATACCATACAAATGTCAGAACTTAAAAATAAGGGGAAGAAGCATATTATACAAGGCTTACTCTTTATTAATGGTGTAGTAGTTTATTTAAAAAAAAACTGTATTTGCAGATAATACAATATTAATCAAATAAAAGGCCACTTAAGTGTACATAAGTTCCCTTTCATGGGAACTTCGAACTGCGTCCTCTAGGGGTCGCTATGGGGAACGCACTTGTGTACACTTTTAAAAAGTCTACTTTGAAAAATGTCAAATTAAATTATTTTAAAGTAAATTTTAAATAATAATAATATTTTGGTTCGCTGCTCTGTTCTTGCCCAACAGAACCATACCGCCAATCCAAACTGTATGCTAATTGTCAATCATCTTTGACGATAGTGGTCCTGACAGAAATAAGTTTAAACTATAATACATTTTGTTTATTTGTACATAACATGCCATTAAATGTCTATAAACATTACATTTATTTAGCATTTAACTAGATTATTTTAAAGTATATTATTTCCGTAATAAATACTCTTTTTAAAAATATGCTAAAGTGTTCTTCTTTTTCTCAAGGGTAGGCTAGTGAGAAAAAAAAACAGTGTAACAGCACTTTTATCTTGTGCTTCAACTCCAAAAATAGTCTGAATTGAGGAGAATTTCAGAAGATTTCTTGGACTAAATAACTTTAAAGGTAGGCTAAATGTATCTTACCCATGTTCCAGGTGCCAACAAAAATGGTGATCATATCCGGCTCAGGTTTTCCTGAGTGCTTGTTCTTCATCTGCTGTAGAAGCTGGCAGAAGCCTTCTCTTTTCTAAAAATGTGTTTGGAGATACACAGTTACACACAAGGTCACATTAAAAACACGTACAAATAAGGAAACAGTATATTTTGGCTCACACTGTTCATTTTTGTGGCTGCCTACAAAACTTCCATCTAAAAACTTTTCATCGCTAGTGTAACATTAGCAGTAGGATTTTTACCTTTGTGTCATCAAAGACAAAGTCTTTGCGCTGAGTTTTTTCCTTCTCTGTCTCTACCACCAGTACTAGTCTGTTATGCATCTTCTGTGACTTCACCAACTGCAAGACTGAAATTAAGAATTAATTTAATATTTATTGGTTAATAGGTGATTTCACACGTTTTGGTTACACAGCTCTCAGGAATACTAGATTCTGATTGGTTCATCACAGATTTTGTATTATGGCCACTGACCATCACTAAGCTGTATATGTGACAGTTGTGCCTGTCTCTTGAAACCATTGTTTCTCTGTGATTTCTTTTGTCTTACATAATAAAACAAGTTAAAATAATGCACATTATCGCAGCCGTTCAGGATGAGTTCCAGACTTCCTATCAAGGTTTATTTTGCAATAAAGCCCTGCTGACTCGTCAATATTGAAACATTGTCATTAAATTCAATTGTGTGTGGTTGTATTAGTGATGAAATCGTTCAGCATACTTTTGTTGTGCACAAAATATTTGTCCTCAGGTCCATCTTTGGACTTCTTGAAGTAAACCTTCCCGCCTTCCACATCTACTTTGAGGTACATTTTGTTTGAAATACCAAGGGAGTCGCATTTTACCTGTTGGCACAGAAAAGGACAATAAAACACATTAGCAAAATGAAGTGCAGCATTTCTGTTGTGCCTAAAATAGTGTTACAAAGGTTCTCTATGATGACTGTGTGCAGAGGCAACCAACCCAAACGTCATCGCTTATCTAGCACATAGGCAAACTAGACTCTTTCTAATTTGCATGTGGTTTTGAAGAGCAAAGTAGCAGCAGTGAAAACGTCCATGCTTTCGTTTTTATGACATCATTACGAGGAGCAGGAAGGAGGTAACAGGTTATGACTTTCACTTTGAATACGTACAGTGATCAAACAGCATACCTACATATACATACATACAGTATATACATACATATATACATATATATATATATATATATATATATATATATATACTTGCATATACTTGTGTTAATCTACTAAATAATTAAATTCCTTTATATTTAATAAATATTGTTGAATTGACTTTCTTACTTCGAATGTCACAGGAGGAATAAGTGACTTTCTGTGCCCTCCATCATATCCCACAGATTCAAACACAGCATTCTTGGTCTGTAAATAAGATGTGATGTTAGTCTATTATAAAGTTTCCAGTAGGAATATTTACTGTGATCCATAAACAAAGAACAGCGATACCTTGTCTTCTACTGAATATATAAGCTTAGTCAGTTGCTCCAGTTTGAAAGCCACAGACTGATTTGCATCTCCAGAATGCTGAAAAAGAAGTAAAACCAAAAGATATATTTGTAGAACTTTGGGGCAAAATAAAATAAAATCACTTTTTTATGTATTTGATTGTCTTTCTCTTTTCTAATTTTTTGATTTCTTTACATGTCTGTAGGGGAAATGGCAGAGTGTTGTAATACTTTTTTTTTCTAACGTCTGTAACCTAAAGGTGACATATCATGAAAATCTGACTTTTCCAGGTTTTAAGTGCTATAATCAGGTCCCCGGTGCATCTACCAACCAAGGAAACAATGATGTACCAGCTCTAATGCCGAAAGTTTGAGCAAAACATACTAACTGTTCTGCCTTTGTCTGCACAGACGAGCACAGAACACTATTTAGATCTAAAATAAACATGCGATTTATTTCCCAGCAGTTTACCTTCACAGACATAACCGACTGTTTTTGTAACTAGTGTGCTTTTAACGTAAACTTGTGTGTGAATGAGAACTTTCTGTTTGTGTGTGAATGAGGACAGCTGCTTTCTGTCCGTGTGCTTCGGATGTGTGCACTCAGAAAACAGCAAGTTTCTGCTTCCACACAAAATAGGCATTTTCTTAATGATCTGTGGTGTATTTTGAGCTGAAACTTCACAGACACATTCTGGGGACACCAGAGACTTATATGACATATTGTAAAAAGGGGCATAATATGTCTCCTTTAATGGTTTATTGAGCAATGTTTCTCAAAATTGGATGCAATATTCAAATATTTATCAGCTACAAATAAAACTTATTTTGAAATCTAGTATTTACCTCTAAACTGTGTAAATCAGTAAAAAGTTAATTACAAAAAGTATTATTGCAAGGTATCTGACTACCAAGGTGAGTTTTGACACAAAAAACAGTTGTGCATTAAATCAGATTTTTTTTAATTGCATTTTCTTACCTCCAATTATTTATTTATTTTTTGTCTTGTAAATTCTTTATATTTTTCCACAGAGACTTAAAGAATCTACTGTCACTTCAGGAAGGTGGACATTTGAAATCAGGAACAGCACTTCCTGGTTGGATTCATTCGTACTGACCTGACTCCTTAGCCTCCCAGCTCCAGGAGACAGCGGTTGATCCAAAACTTTCTGCAGTGCCTCAAGACTCGGAAGTGTGCGGGCAATTTCACTACAAAAAAAAGAAGGAATGTCAACTAAACTTGATTAAATAGACAATGGAATTTTAAGGGCATCCGGTTGTTTCAAGATATATTTTTCAGACTATTTGTACCTGTTTAGGTTTTTGCAGATACTCTGTGTGAGCTTTTTAAAGTGGGGCAGAGTCGGGTTGCCATTCTGCACCTGCTCTGCATCCAGACACACAGAAGAGCAGAAATACTCCTGGATGGACTTCTGATGTTCCTCTGGTAGACTGAATATGAAACATCAAAATCATTAACAAGCCAGAACAATGCTACTCACTACAGTGGCTCTAAATTAACAGTCTAAATCAGCCAGAAATCATTCAATCATAATGTATTTAACAAGAAATTGTACTGAATAAAGTAAGACATCTTATTGTACTTTGATATGTCGATTTGCTGCAAACGCTGGATGCAGGTGTCTGAGATGGAGGGGCGGGCAAGCTCTGTTCCCCTATCGGTTCCTCTGGACGAGTCACTATGGCTGTCTTTACATTCATTACTTGTGATATTCCTCGGTGGCAACTGAGGCGGCAAACTAACTGGCTCTGTGAAAATGGAGATTTGAACAAATAGTGTCCTTGAATGAAACCATTTAAATTCAACGCCTACATTTACTGTGAAATAGTATCCAAACATACAATGGAGTCAAACAAATTATGAAGATTAATGAAAAAAAAAGCCATGAATTAATTCTTTAATCAAACCTTTGACTTAAAGTGTTATGCAAATAATGTTGTCTGTAATCATATGTAATAATATAATTTGTAATTTCTAATAAAAATATAATAATATAATATGTAGTGAAAAAATTTAATTTTTGAACCTATGAACCTATGGTCAAAGCTTATTGTGATTCACTTACCTGGTTCCTCCTCTGGCTCCTCCTCTTTCTGCACAGCATACTGAAGATGTGTGACCAGACCCATGTTCTCCTTATAATACGCCTCCACCAGATCTGGCAGCACAGAGAAGAACCGAATAGGAACACCCTCTGATGCCTGCAACAAGATGAACAAGAAAGATCTGCTATTCTGAAGACTGAACGAGATATACCAAATTTATGGCCTTTTACGATATACAAACTCCTTATTTGCTTAAACATGCACAACACCCTCAGTAGTGACTCTCTTAGTTGCTCTTCCTTTGTCAGAAACAAATAGCCGTACATTGCATTTCTTCATTTTGCATGGCATCTCGTAAAAAAAGCTCAGTTGGTGCCAAGTAGGTTTTATAAGCCACTGTTTTCAAAGGACTTTGGAGTATAAGCTCTTAGTCACCTGATTTGACTTACAGTACGTCTTGATGCTAAGCAAATGTTTTGACCCAATTATATGCAATCCAATACATAGTAACAACAAATACCAAAAACAATGATCTAATGATTGGTATTTGATGTGGAAAACCACACATTATCAAAATTCAGCACATACAGGTGCATCTAAAAAAATTAGAATATCGTGAAAAAGTTTTAAAAAATGTGTAACTTATTTCAAAAAGTGAAACTTTCGTATATTCTAGATTCATTACATGTAAAGTAAAACATTTCAAAAAAATTTTTTTGTTTTAATTTCAAGCAGCTTGGATTCTGTGCCTCTCCAGTCTTCCTCCAGACTCCAGACCTTGATTTCCAAATGAAATGCAAAATTTACTTTTATCTGAAAAGAGGACTTTGGACCACTGAGCAACAGTCCAGTTCTTTTTCTCCTTAGCCCAGGTAAGATGCTTCTGATGTTGTTTCTGTTTCAGAAGTGGCTTGGTAGCCCTTTTCCTGAAGACGTCTGAGCGTGGTGACTCTTGATGCAGACTCCAGCTTCAGTCCACTCCTTGTGAAGCTCTCCCAAGTGTTTGAATCGGCTTTGTTTGACAGTATTCTCAAGCTTGCGATCATCCCTGTTGCTTGTGCATCTTTTCCTACCCAATTTCTTCCTTCCAGTCAACTTTGCATTTAATATGCTTTGATACAGCACTCTGAACAGCCACCCCTTTCAGTAATGACCTTCTGTGACTTACCCTCTTTGTGGAGGGTGTCAATGATTGTCTTCTGGACCACTGCCAAGCCAGCAGTGTTCCCCATTATTGTGGTTTCAAAGAACAAGAGATACCCGGAATTTATACTGTAGGGATGATAATTTAATGAAACTCAGATGTAAACATTCTAATATTTTGAGATACTGGATTTTTGACTTTCATGAGCTGTAAGCTCTAATCATCAAAATTAAAACCCCCCCCCCAAAAAACGTTTGAAATGTTTTACTTTACATGTAAAGAATCTAGAATATATGAAAGTTTCACTTTTTGAAATAAGTTACAAAAAAATGAACTTTTTCATGATATTCTAATTTTTTGAGATGGACCTGTATATAGTACTGTACATACTTTGTCTTCCGTAAACCAATCAAAATGCCTCTGATATTATATCCAACTTATAGTCCCTAATTGTAACATGAAAGTCTCTTCATAGTCATATATTTGGCTAGGAAGAAACGTTAGGGAAAATATCAGCGTTTTTTAGCACTGCGCACAAAATAATTTAAACATGTCATCCATCTTAGCATGGCCAATCACAAGATGTCCGACTGACAACAAGCGACAAGTGTAATCTTAGTATGAAAACCTCCCATGTTCTCACTACGGTTTAAAGGTCAGCATAAATGGTGTATTTAAATTGAATTTATCAAATCTAATTCAATAATATGACACTTTTTTAAAAACTTTCCATTCAAGGCAGGGTGCAAGAGGAACCCTGTGGCTTGCTTAACACCCACGCTGATGGATAATTTAAAACTGAGCCTGTGCTGCAACGCAGGCTTGAAAGAGGAAGAACTGTGGTAGAAAGACATTGAAGGGCATTGTACAACTCTACAGTTTTCAATTTAGCCCCATCCCTGAGTGCAGGTTACTTCGAAATGTAACGCTGAGAGAGAACAATGCAAATTATAGTCAAAGGTCACCCATTTTGCTTTCATTATTTTGTATGTCACGAGTATAACAGCTCGAATATAACCACCAATTGGTTTTGCAGCTGCACAGTCACTAATGCTTACTTTAATGCAGTGGACATAATAGATACTAGCTTGACAGACAAGACGCCTACACAACGGTCTCAGGGAGTCCTAGGCAGCTGAAGAGCCAACTGTCACAAGGTCACGCATTCATTACCAAGCACAAGATAGTAAATGGCTTGTAGGATGCCAGATGTTCTATGCAACTAGTCATAAAGATGCACAGTGTTTTGTCAAGTGACCAGCAGTATACTTTTTGCTCTTTGTGGTTTTATTGTATTATTTTTTCACTTGACCACCATTTTAGTGCAACCAGGAAATGAATGGTGTTGCAGACAGATTCAAATAATTCAAATAAATTAATAATAAATACCAAAAAATAATAAAAAATACTGAACATTTAAGTCAAGTCAAATAAAAAACGTATGAATTTCATTGCAATAAAACCTAGGCATTTATTTTAATGAAACACACTTTTCTTGTTTCTTGGTGTAAAATTGAGCAGAACGATGGGTTAAATGTGAACTTAGATTTGAGAAAATCTCTAGATATTTGCAGATGACACTTGGCTTGATATTTTGTACCCAATGAATGAAATTGCATCATTCTAATTGTGATTTATGCTTCCAAAGGTCTCAAAATACTTTTCAGGGGCACCATAAAAGCTTTATATATTCACTAAAACAACTAAACACACAATTCTGGCAACTTTCGAACACTTGACGTCACAAGCAGTAGTTCC
Source organism: Sinocyclocheilus anshuiensis (assembly GCF_001515605.1). Classification (NCBI taxonomy): domain Eukaryota; kingdom Metazoa; phylum Chordata; class Actinopteri; order Cypriniformes; family Cyprinidae; genus Sinocyclocheilus; species Sinocyclocheilus anshuiensis. The sequence continues at coordinate 152,497 of NW_015542493.1, forward strand.
TCAGTGCTCAGAATAGTCTTCCAGCGCACGCAACACCTGTCTGCACGAGTATGAAAGCAGAGCTATTGCAGGATGCTTCAAGCCAGTGAAACACCAGATGTCAGCAACTTCTACCAGGTACAAAATGGAGAATTTCTTACCTGGACTGATAGTTTTTTATCCTCGTTTGGTAATATTCTGTAGGTATACACACAGTTTTGGTAGCTGCAAATGAATGAGAAGGTCAAAATATTAATTTGCATAACTGTAACATAAATTACACAAGCATAACATATCATATATATATCGAAAGTGAACATAAACAGTGAAACGGGCCATTTTGCAGAAAGTAGCAATTATGGCAAACCCCTTACCAACTTCCTTCCAGTCTCAGTCAACACTGTTTGTTAATATTTCACTGTACAAGGAATTACACTGGACATAAACGCAAACTTTTTTTTTTTATTGCATAATTTAAAGAAACATTTGCAAACACTTCACCTGAACTCACATACAAGGAAACTGAGGTCAGTTTGCAAACAAATAGGCCTCTGTTTTGTTTATTGATACCAACAACAATAATAGAGTTTTTGGAAAGAGTTTATGTAGTAACAGTTTACCTGGTAATTAATTTGACAATATGCACCCAAAGTAGGAAGAAGGGAGCTATTTCTAAAATATGTGATTTCAAAAACCATCATGCTTATATATATTTGACCCAAATAAGGTTTTATAGCCAACGCTGGAAAACCGAGCATGTTTTATATGATGCATTTATGACTGGCTCAATGCAAATCATCCAACACACTGCAAATTTAAACTGCATACCTACTCGAACACACTTAAAGATCCAAAAATGTTGTCTTTAATATTAGTGCCAGCATATGTGCCCCTTCACCTGAGATGAACAGCAGCAATACTCACAGAACACAGAGGGCATAAGCTCCCTGTACGGATTCGCTGCCCCGCAGGAGGAAGCTCCCATCCTTGCCTGCTTTGGAGAGGAGGTCCTCTGCTGTGGACCGAGTGATATTGCCATGGTACCATGGCTGGTGAGAAAACATCCTTTCCAAAGACTATTCCCTTCCTCAGTCTGAAGACACCCAGGTTATTTTGTCCCCGGCAAGTTTTCAAGAGCAGATCAACATGAGGCCACCTTCAGCGTCTCACGGTTTGTTTCATGGCGTTGTTAGAACTGATAGCCGCTCCTGCTCTGTCTGGCTCTAGGCTCGCTGTTTCTCTCTCTTCCTGTTAGAGGGGCGAAAGCTGCAAAAAGGAAGCAGCCACAAACACAAGGGTGAACTTCCTCATTCTGTGCACACAGAGTTTGAAAACTCACAGAGAGTGAGCAAGAGAGGAGGCCAAACAGCAGGCTTGTTCACACGGCCCCAACACCTTTTTTTCCCACCACAAAAGAGATGAAAAAGGTGCATGTGGTATTGTAGTTTTCAGTACGTTCTTTCATACAACATCAATGATTAACCCTGCTAACCAAAACTATGAAGAGGACAACTAATGCAAGTGTCTACTTAATGGCCATTAGGCAAAGTAGAGAAATGTAGATAAACATTTACAGTGTGAAAGACTCTGTTGAGAGATTATGAATTTGTCTTTTTGACAAAGCCACTGGTCCTGAATGGGAAGTGACTTTTGGAGCACACTTGTAACATCTTCAGTTATGCATCAGCATTTGCGTTTATATTAGATGTGCGTTGATGGTACAAGAATATGAAAGTTCATTAAACATGACGTGATGGATTAAGTTCCCTTTTAATGCAGGTGTACGCTGAATACGGTAATACACTCTCAGGAAAAAAAAAAAGGTACAAAGCTGCCTTTTTAAGGGTACTTCCCCAGAATCATGCTGTTGTGCCCCTAAAGGTACAACCTTTGCCCATTTTTTCCGACCTTGTACAGCAACTCTAGATGTATCCAACATTTAAATTCTATCATAATTTAGTCATCAAACACAAAAGGAGATGTTAAGTAAGATGTTCACGCTGCTCTTTTCCATGCAAATGTGAGACATGGCATCATAGACTTAAATCTGGGTTTGATGTGGCATGTTTGAATATACATAAACATGAATGAGGTTTGAGAACTGCATGGGGGATAGATTATCAGTGAATAGCATCTTAAATTTAGGCTTTTTGCTCTTGCAAAGCTATTGCATACTTTAGCCTCAGAAGACCCACTTTCATATGGCCCACTTTTCTGGTGCATTTTGACATTTTTGGAGTTTGACAACCCCTGGTCACCTTCTAATTTCACACTGAATGGAAAAGAGCAGTGTAAACTTACTGCTAAACTTGTTTTGAAAGGAAATAGTGAAATTAAATATTCGAAGTTTGTTTTGTTCGAAACTTTCTGCCACACTTGTTTTGAAAAACTAAAATGTTCAAATGAAATGTTTCATGTTTAATTTGTGTTTTGTTATCATACCAAACTTTCTGCTAAACCTCTTTTGAAAAAAAAAAAAAAGAAGTTCAAATCAGATATTTAATTTGTAAATGTTTTGTTTTCTTTTCTGATCGTAATGATAAGTACTCTAGAGTAACCCTGAGTGATATACACTACACTACACACACATTACACCCCCCTCCCCTTACGTTAATGGACAGGAAGCCTTGCACAAATATGAGGAAAGAGAAGCAAAGACAGAGAGTCAGACAGAGAGAGAGAGAAAATAATCTGCTGACAGCTCACAGTTTGAGTCACATGACGTGAAAGAGAACCTGAATAGTGCCACAGTGGCTTTAGCCTGGTGGGTTCCATCTTGCGTCTTTCTCGCATGCACACAGCCTTAAAGAAACCGGTTATGCTCTGCTGAATAAGAGCTCAGCAGTGACAGCCACAGTGTGGTGGGACAGAGCGTGCGCGATGCATTCTGTAGATAACGTACGTTTTCACAAGATTCTGCCTATTGTCATTAGGAGATGTCACATGAGATGATACTCAAAAAAGTCAAGTGTTATGAAGACTAAAAGCTGTATGAGATGTGACAAAGTTCTCTGTGACTTTGGTGGTAATGAGAATAGGGGGTATATTATAATTGCAATCACCAAAATGCATCTGATGCCTAAGGGGGAAAAAAAAAACACAAATAACCATTTGAGGTTAAATTTATTTACATTTATTCAGCTGATTTAAATGCATTAACAAATTGACTCATCGATGGATTTTACTAGAGAAATACAGAAACAAATTATGAAATATGACGACACCAAAAATAAAATATATTTATAAAAGCTGGTTACAGTAATTCAAATAATATAAATAATGATACATATCAATTTCGCTTGAACACGTGAAAACAAAACCAGTATTTTATGCCAACAACAAAATCTGTACTTATATACCTTAAACTATAAAAGGTACATTAAGAATATTAATTGACTAGCATATAGTGTGAAGTGCACATGCATCTAAATAGTCTTAACAACAAATAGCCTTCAAGGAATGTAAAAAAGTAGTAGGCCTATTCATTTCGACTCCACACTGGTTTGTTAACCTTCACACATCCTTACCACAGCTTGAGAGTGCTATAGCCAGAAAATCGAGAGGCAGTTTTAACATTAAGTGACATGACATCTGACGCACTGATGCCATTGGCACATGCCGCTATGCTCAGTGACACTTCCGGTTTTCAGTGGCATGTGTCACAAGTTTTAGTGACACTTTTAGTGACACATGCCACTCTCCACTGACACATGCCAATGAAAATCGGACAGTTCAGTTGTGTCATTTGGACAGCCGGTTTTCAGTGGCATGTGTCAGTAAAACTTGTGACATGTGCCGATGGACTTGGGTCACTGACATTGTCACGATCATGTCTGCAGTATGTTGCCTCCAGTTGTGACTGGCAGATGAGTTGAGCAGCTGTAATTGTAACACAAAAATCCTAAATAAAAAGCTGAATTTAGTGATTTTCAAATAAATGTCCATTAAACGTATTTACAAGTTTATTATATGTTTTTCAAACATGACGTCAGTGTGTGGCACATCTGTATTTGAATGGCAGATGACACTGAATGTTGTGCAATAGCCTACCAATGCTATTGTATGTGGGTGATCACGCAGACTTCCCATTCTATACACACGGGAAAAAAATTATCATGGATCACTTGAATACCGCATTAACACTTGCATCCGTTACTGTAATCCTTTATTTTTGTATGACGCTGCGTGCACGTCGGATAGGTGTCAGTATAAATTTAACATTGGCCAGCGCCGGATTATCATCTGGCTTTAATATTTTATATAGAAATGTAATAATTATATATAAATTAAATGTAATTCTGTTTATTATTGTAACTGTGTAACAAGAAACACTATATATATATATATATATATATATATATATACATACATGCGTCAGATGTCATGTCACTTAATGTTAAAACTGCTGCTGAGAAAATCCCCCTGGGGACGTTAAAAATTATTATATGTGTAGTTTTGACACCAAGTATGAAATGCATTAGTTTCTCACTGATTTCATTAAGAATGTGCACTAAGGAAGTGCTCACAAAGTTTACAAAGTCAGAGCATGTCATTAGCAAACAGGTAATATGCTAATAAAAACACAACATTCATTTTTAAAAGGCAGCACACAGTTTTATACACAATTTATGCCTTCTTGATCCTTGATGGAGTCTTTAGTACCTGACCACTGCGTTCTGGCAACTGACTGATATATGCAACAGCCACTTGAAGCCTACCGTCCCGAATAACTTTCACTTTAAAGCAACTGTATGTAGTTTGGTGTATTTTTGCAACTTTGGCGCCCCTACAGTTAAAGAGGCTGCATGTAGAATTCGGAAACCTTCACCGGTACAGCTAAGTGAACTGCAGACAAAAAAAAAAAAAGTTTATAAATACCTTTGCAACGAACGTCCAGATGCCGTCCACGCTGCTGAGAGCGACGTTGTGATGAATATGTAACGTTAATGTGGTGAGTGCTTTGCCTTTCCTCTCAATAACAAAATGAATACCTACGCAACATAAATAACAGCGAGACTATAGACTTAGACTAGCTTGAAGTAATCCCTTTTTTGTATGACACATTGACATAACAGTACAGAATAGCTCTTTTTCAGCACTACCTGAACATAAGCCTTTATTTAATGTGTCATGGAAAAAAAAAATGTAGGGAGCGCGCGTAAATGTCACATTCTTTTAATTTCCAGTAAAAAAGGTCCTGAGACCTTTACATAAAAATCAGTCCACAGGATTTTATAGACAGCCTAGGAAGTCGGGGAACGTCTTTTAAGTGTAGTTACAAGCCGTTTACACATTGGCAATAAAAAGTGATTAATAATGCATTTATAAGGCAATCCGGTGTCCTGACATTTTATCCTACCCGTCAGATTTTCCTACCAGGGCTTACTGCGCATGCACACATCAATATTGCATCCTTTTTCTCATGCTGAATAACAATATTTAATGTATCTGCATTACTGTAAGGGTAGGTTTAGGGTTGCGGTAGGTGTAGACTTTAATAAAACACAATCTAATAGGTAGAATTTTTTTTTTATTGTTGGTTTCCGGTAGCTGTATCCCTTCTAGCCACAACCGCGAATATAACACATAATTACTGTATTTGCATTACTGTAAGGGTAGGTTTAGGGTTGTGGTAAGTGTAGAAATTAATAAACCATAATTTGACAGGTAGCATTTATCGTTGTCGAATTGTACTACCTACTGTTTTAATGGGAGGTAGCAAAATCTGACAGGGTAGCACAAATCGACAGAACACTGGCCTTCGTACCCACTCACCAAATTTATATACTCCTAACAGACATTAGGGGGAAAAAACAAAAGCCATTCACCTTATTAGAAATCAGTGTACCATCAAAGTGATTTTGAAACTGATCTTTAAACTTACATACAGTTGTTTTAATATGTCCAAATCACATGGTTGTTTTCATAAGGCTTTCTGATCTTTACCTGACCCTACACTATCAGAAAGTGTAGGCCGAATCACTAAAACCAATGAAAAATATTCATACCATCTGTACGATTTTAAGTGCTTTCTCAGAACTCAGACTTTGCGCTCAGAGAGCTCTCATGTGTGCCTTTCAGGTCCCCGCTTGTAGCGCCGGACCCCCCCGACTTGTCTCTGCAGAAAATCCTGCGAACGCTTCCCCTGAACTTCTCAGCCGCAAACAGATAGACCAGGGGATCCAAAGCCCCATTCAGGCAGGTTAGAGAGGAAGTAAGCCGGTTAGCCAGGGCTAGTCCTCTTTTGATTTGGCAGGATAGGTCTGGGTGTGAGTAACCCAGGATGAAGGTTGCACGGCTTAAGTGATAGGGCAAAAAACACACTATGTAGATGAGCATGACCAGACCAATGGTGCGGAGAGCTCGGAGTTTCAGTGCCGGCTCCAGCCTTGAACCTTTCCGCAGACTGTTCACTATCAGCAGGTAGCAAGACAGTGTGGCAATAAAAGGTGGTGTGAAGGCTACGACGAGAGAGATGAGAGCACGCCGTGAAGCCTTTTCTCTGTACAGCTGCAAGCATACAGTAGAGCCATTTACTTCTGCAGTCTGCTTGGCGACCAGTAGGGGCGCCATAGACACTATCACCAAAGCCCATAGTGCAAAACTGGCTATGTGAGCGTAGCGAGGGCGCCTGACCTTAAGGGAACGTACGGCGTGTACTACAGCAAGGTATCTATCGCCTGCAACACAGGCCAGGAAGTACAAGCTGGCGTACATGTTGACATAAAAGAAGAAGCCCGCGAGACGGCAGGGGATTTCACCAAATGGCCAGTGTCCCCCGGTTAAATGATAAGTGGCTCTGAGGGGTAAAACGAAGACGTAAAACATGTCGGCCACAGCGAGATGAAGCAGGAAGATGTTGGCTGGAGAAGAGTTGCCTCTCTGGCGGGCGAAGATCCACAGGGCAAGGCTATTGCCGTTCAGCGCCAGGAGGAAAACTATGATGTAGTAGAATCCAAAGATCATGTTCTTCACTGTATTGTCCGCAGGTGGACAGCTCTCCATGGATTGATTGGACAGCAAGGAGGGAAGTTCTGTCAGGGGGGACTCCATTTTTGTAGCTGCAAACAGAGGAAAAGAATTTTTTTTTAATTAATTGTTTAAATTAATTTAAATTTAACTGATAATATAAATGCTAATATAAAATAATTCTATCCATGTTATTGTTGAATTTATGTAAATATTCAATTAATACATGTAAAACCATATACACACACACACACACACACACACACACATATATGTGTGTGTGTGTGTGTGTTTGTTTTTTTTGGCTATTGCTTAAAATATAACCAAGCGACTTAAGACTGGTTTTGTGGTCCAGGGTCACATATATCAAAACTTAATTTTTGATTAGTAATATGCATTGCTAAGAGCTTAATGTTGACAACTTTAAAAGCTTTTTCTCAATATTTGGATTTTTTTTTTGTACCCTCAGGTTCCAGATTTTCAAATAGTTGTATCTCAGCCAAATATTGTCCTATCCTAACAAACCATACATCAATGGAAAGCTTACTTATTCATTTAAAAAAATTGACCCTTATGACTGGTTTTGTGGTCCAGGGCCCACATGACATTGAAACACATAACACACACACACACACACAGTTTTTAAGAAATACAATTTTATGATGGTTTTAGGATGGATTAAATTGATAGGCATGACAGTAAAGACTATATATATACAGGTTCCACAGAAACATTAAGCATGTATGTATGTATGAGATGGTGCCCCTAGAGAGCTGGTCCCCCTAAACAGACTGCATAATTTAAAGCTATAAATAAAAATGTGTAAAAACACATTAAAATTGATAGATCAACAAAAATGTCCATGTTTGGCACACACTTCCATTACATACCCAAACCAACCTATGCTGCATTCAAGTTAATTTGATAGAACCCAAAAAGATGTTATAAAAAAAATCAACAGAAAGATTGCACCTGCTTTGGGAATATGCTTCCAAAGTTGACCGTTGTCAAAACATGTTTACAAAAAAGGAGCAAAGGACGCAGCAGTGATACAACAAGTAACACTTTTTATTCCAGCAGCAGTAAATGTTTTCCTCTCTGCGCACTTTGAGTAGTGAGGGAGGGTGTGTTACAGCTGTCTCGGTGTTTGGCAGTAATTCAGATATTTGTGTGTCTCAGGAGTCTGAGCAGATGTCCCTGTGGAGCAGTTGACTACACACTCATCGCACCTCCACACACGCTACGCTGCATAAAGGTGCTGGGGTGCATCCGGTGGCTACACCAGAGCCACTCCTTGGATATCTGCTTACAGTCTGAGCCAGCTGTCCTCGTGGCATTCTGCTTTGTCAAATCATTGGCGTGTGCGCAGCACAGGGCAGCCTGCCTCAGATTCAGTGAGCAAACTCTTTTTGGAAGAGGCATTCATTCGAGCCCGTCATCCAATAACAGTTGCTCTATTAATAATCAGGCCGAATGAAGCATCTGCAGCGATAAGCTGAAGACCTTTTTAAGAAAGGTTCAAAGCAGGGGAGAAGTTCACCTGTTACTACTAGAGCTGTAGCTGACAAAAGCTGTAGCTGGAGTTTTTTTTATCTTTGTGATATTTTTGAAATATCATTATGAATATTGCATAATAGAAGGCTGTCATTTCAATACATTTCGAAATGATTTCAGTGACATGATGTATTGTCAGGATTACAAAATACAATAAAATGAAAAATTATATATATATATATATATATATATACACACACACACATATATATATATACAGTATATAGCAACATCTATGATGAGCATGTTTTTTATTTCGTAATTAAGATTCATTGGGGGACATACAATTTATAACTATGAATAATATATGAATACATGAAATATTTTGACATAATCTTTTAAAGCATTTAAAAAACAATGATTAATACTTCAACAATACTGCTTCACTACTTAATAATATGAAAAAAAACCAACTGTGTCTGCCAAATAATATTCATGTGGTGCATTTAACATGCAGAAATAAGCATGAACATGAAAGAAAAAGAAAAAAAAAGAGAGGACCCCGGGGTAGTTCAGGTTTCAATGTAATGTGGTGCAACTCCCACAAAACTTAATATTTATAAATTAATAAATCATAATTTGTAAATAAATAAATACTGAAGAATACATTCAGATTTGTTTTAAATAAACTCACATGTATTCAAAGAATAAGTAGGAAAATATGACTTTCTTTCTTATTTGTCAGAGAGTCCAAATGCACACTTTGGAATACTTCTCTGAAAGATATAAAAAAAAAATAGATTTTTTTCCATTTGTATTAAGCGCTAAGAGTCTTTCTTCATGACTAAAATATGCTACAAAAACATTTCACATTATCCTCTCACTGGAGTTGGAAAAATAAGGAGACTCTTCATCAATATTTTCAGAACACTACAGACAAACACAAAGTGGGTGTGTACAAAGGAGTGTCTCAAGATCCTGCCATAGGAAAGTGCTGCAGGATTTGTAACAGAGGGGGAGGAAAATCCTCAAGTCCCAGAAAATGTCAAACCCTTCTGTAATTTAAACAGATAAAAGTGGAGAACTACAAGACAAAAAGCTGTCCTGAACTCTGATTAGAGACAAAAAGTAGCGATTGAGAAATCCAGATGTATGAAACTATGAAATTATACCGTGTGGTCCAGGAAAAACACATTTACTCTGACAATATATGAGAATTTCAAATGAAAAACTATAATCCAGCAGCACCAGTCCAAGTGTTCCGTGGTCGACTTGGAAAACATGCTCCAAACCCGAAAGTCTTGAAGAACAAGGCTTCTCCACAGGCTGGAAACAATACAAAATCACTTGTGTAAGAAATAAGTGGGGGTCAAACTTGGGTTGCAATGTGACACTAATGCTCCTATACCACATCACACAAAAGAAGCAGAAGTAATCACAGGCGTGAGGCACACTGCAGATTAACCAAAGCTGAACTGCAGCTCAGCGATAACCTACATGCTTCCAGAACTTAAGGTAAAACACAGCCATAGGAAACCCTTCTCTCTTTTTTTTACATTAATACACAAATACATAAAATATGACCACATGAAAACAAACGCAGAGCAAAATTGACATTTATTACATTTTTTATATCTGATTCCCTGAAGTGATTTTGACTTACTTGCTCATTCAAGCAAAGCAAATCTTGGCCAACTAATCCTAAACCTTTTACTTTATAATGCAGTTCTAAAATTAACTTTTAAAGACTTTCTCCTCTAACCAATAAACTCACCTCATAAAATATATATGCAATAAAAAGTACATAGTTAAAATGACATGCACATAAACTAGTAAAACACAATATGATCATTACAAAAATGTATAAGTTTTGTTACATAGTTGCTTTACGTTTTGCAGAAAAGCCTAGAAAAGTACATAAAAAATTAGTTTAAATGGCATCACTTTGAATAAAAACAGTATAGAAAAAAAGTGCATAAAAATGGTTTAAATGACATGCATGTAAACTAGGTAAACAATGCAGTCATTTTATTAAAAAAATATATAAAAAACATTTCAATCAAAAATAAAAGTGCATAAAATAAATAGATTAAATGGCTTGCACTTAAACTAGGAAAATAAAAGATGGCCATTCTAATGTTTCTATACAAATATAAACAATTAAAATGCAAACAAGTTTCAATTGAGCCAGACAGCAGACACTGAGAGAAAGTAAATGAAGTCAATGAGAGACTCACCAGAGCGTTGATCCCTCAACAGCCTGTGCAGTAGTGAAGGAGTTGAGCAGAGCAGAGGAGAGGGAGTTCTGCTGCCTGTGCTTTCTTACGCGAGAGCTTCTGTTGCGCGGCAGTGGAGTTTAATGGAGTCGAGAGACTACTCTCTCAGGCTGAGCTGTGTTTGAGATACGATACTGTGGCTCTTTTTGTTTCGCCAACAAATTTGATCACAAAAACGCGGTTCGCGATGGGAAGGCTCTAATGTGACCCTTGACCTCAGCCTTTCTTTGCAATGCTATTTTCTTCTGAGGGCCACTTGTGCGCTCCACAATAACCCGAGTCAGAAGAAGCGGCACATTTCGACAGGGGGAAAATAATGGCATGCCTTGCTCGCAATGTGGAGCCGGTGGGGGATCATAGCAACGGGGACTAGCGTGCCTTTAGGTTACAAACCCCCCCACCACTCCGAAACCCCCCTCCTTCAACCATATCAATAAGCAGAAGATGAACTGAGAATTTAATGGGGCCGTTTATGAATAAAGACTAGAGATTATCCACTGTAGACTGTGGAAAGCAAGACAGATGAGGCCCCTTGGAACTCAGAGAATGAGTGAGAAGAAATCTGAGTTGAAATCACAAGGGCGAGCAGGACAGAGAATAACAGACTGGGGTCCTTGTTTCTTGGGTCCCTGCTGTGGACTGTTGGGGCATCATACATTGGAGCAGCAGAGGGCAAAAATAAGGGCACGTGATCCTCAGACAGATGTGGAGCCCCGAGCGAACAGCAAGAGCTATAATCTGTCTTTCATTCTGGAAGATCACAGCTGTGTAGGACATACATCATCTCTTTTTCTTCTGTCTGGGCCCGTCTTAAATGATATGCTAATATAGTTCGCTTTACTGAATGAGCCCACTATCCCACTATTTTACCAGAATAGGCTAAATAATACAGTGCCAATACTTGTGAGTCTTAATTGGGATGTCTTCAAGCCTCATTATATGCTGCCCCTCGAGACTTTGTTGCCCTGGGGGCAAAGCACAGTGTAACATGATTGTTAACCAGAGAAAAACCCATCTTCTGTCAGATTCAAGAGCTAAAACGGTTTGCTTTTAAACCGGACAAAACAACATAAGCATAAGGCTTATGGAATTCCATTTTTGAAAACACGCAGAAAACATTGAGCTCTATGGCAAATTATCACAATGTACAATGCTGCGAGTTACACCTCATAGTCATTTATTTGGCAAATTCACTCAAATGCACCAATAATATGATCCACTGACTGTAATGATTCATTTATATCATTTAATATTAGTCAACCAGTAATCTGACTGAAATTACAGTCTTCACATTCTGGCAACATATTGAGGAAAAACAGCTTTAAATCTTTATCACAACAGTTGGCATCCCATTTTGCAGTATATATAGTATATCACATTGAACAATAAATCCACACCATTATTTAGTTTGATAAATTCATGTTATTTTTAACATTTCCCATTGGTTGTGTTTTTATATGTGAATGTGTGTTTGTATACGTGAATGTGTCTTTAAAAGAAAGGCACAGTAAAGTCATTGCTGGTCTGTTATTTTTAGTCAAAGTGTTGATTCCGTCTTTGTCCTCTCTTCTCATTAAGATACATGTTGACGTAGGAAGTCAGCAGGTCATCAATTTTATAGCCCTTATAAACACAGGATAAAATTCTATTATTTTAAGATCTGAAAAATGATACTTCAAATGGCAAAAATCTACTATTGTATATATATACTGGTACTGTATATTGTTACAATTAAATTTTAAAAATAACAATATAAAAATTATATTTTTATAACAATTTCTATTTTAATTATCAGCCACCATTACTACAGTCTCCAGTGTCACGTGATGCTTCAGAAATCATTCTAATGTGCTGATTCAATATTGTAAACAGGTTTTGCTGCTAAATCATTTTTCCTTTTTTCTTCTACTTTAATCTTACTTACCTCACACTTTTAAATTGTAGTGTATCATGGTTTCCACAAAAATATTAAGGAACAAAAACATTGATAATAATAAGAAACGTTTCTTGAGCACCAAATCAGCATAATAGAAACAGTTTTGAAGTATCATGTGACACTGAAGACCAGAAAAAGCCACATCTGTGTCACTTACCAGGGAAGTTTCACACAGGATTTTGTTCCCTCTGACAAGGTTTCCTACAGTCATGTGGAAGTATGTGCTTCCTAAATTCATGTTATTTTTAACATTTCCCATTGGTTGTGTTTTTATATGTGAATGTGTGTTTGTATACGTGAATGTGTCTTTAAAAGAAAGGCACAGTAAAGTCATTGCTGGTCTGTTATTTTTAGTCAAAGTGTTGATTCCGTCTTTGTCCTCTCTTCTCATTAAGATACATGTTGACGTAGGAAGTCAGCAGGTCATCAATTTTATAGCCCTTATAAACACAGGATAAAATTCTATTATTTTAAGATCTGAAAAATGATACTTCAAATGGCAAAAATCTTACCAGGGAAGTTTCACACAGGATTTTGTTCCCTCTGACAAGGTTTCCTACAGTCATGTGGAAGTATGTGCTTCCACTGCACCAGTTTGCAATTTTGTTATATGGATGCACTGCCAGAATGTCCTTAAAACAGTGTAACAGAGTTACGATACAGTACATGATTCATATTTTAAGTAGACATTGTAATTTTACATTCAAGCTTACAGGAACTCTCATCTGAGGTGTTATACAAATGTTGCATAGGGAAACACATGATAAGCAGTTAAAGTGAGACAAAAAAGCTTGTTCAAAAAGAGTTATCAATTGATGATACCTTTGTTTTGGGGTGAATGACAGTGACGCCCTGTTTGCTAATGGCAATCCTCACAATGTCAGGGAAATTGGGCTCTGATGTTTGCTGTAATATCAAGAATAATTTTATAAACTTTTTTTTTTTTTTTTAAGTAATATTAGCAAAAATATTATTGTGCTGCAGACTCGAATTGCTTACTTTCACGTCAAAAAAGGCACAGCCAAATGTGGGCCATTTGTAGACAATCTTTAAAAAGCCAATCACTGCCTGTTCCACAGTCGTGCCAGTTTGCTTGTTGTACTCAGCAAAAATGTGCTGTTGAAAAATGGTTATGAATAAGAAACACTTCAGAAGCATAATATTACTTATACATTAACAATGCACAGAATGCAGTGCAGTGCACTGGAACTGACCTTTTTCCATTCATCAGCAGACATGGCTTTAAGCTGGTCATTAGGCACCAGGTCTTTCAGCATCCTAGGAATCATGGGAAACTGAGTTTTATCATTGTCCACTTTCATCCTGAAGAGTAGAGCGCCTAGCATCACCATTTCTTCTTTGGTACAACGATGATAACCTCTCAAGTACTTGGGCAACTCCTAGATAGTGTGAGAAATATGGAAAAATATTTTCTTCAATGCTTTCAGGGAAGCTATATGGAAAATTTTCCAAACTTTTTTAAGTACCTGTGGATAATGGAAGATGAGATCCGCCTCCACATCTCTACCAGGGATAATGTTGAACCATAGTTTTCTCATAAAGAAAACCGTGTAGGACACATTCACTGGACCACCCGCTGTTTAAAACAGTATAAGCAACAGCAGTTGTTTTGAATTTGACTTAACTATGTAAAAATGGTGACTGACTCAAACTTGTTCCTTTTAGGGTACGTTTACACGACAACAATGTACTAAAAGGTACAAACGACAATGTTGTCAAAACAATCCCCGTTCACACGGAGCCAAAAACCGCTGTATTATGAATGCCAGGCCAGTAGCTGGCAATGTCACTTTGTAAAGAAATTTTATGCGTCTGCACACATACACACATATGCCTGTATTACATTACCATTTTCACAAATTAGCATTTTTGTAGTTTACACAGAGACGATAACTTTGAAAGTGAAACACAAGGTTTGCTTTTTCAGTCCCCCAAAATGCAGCTGTTGTGTAAATGAATGGCCAAAACGGGCGTGTAAAAAAAAAAGTTTTTAGTTGGTGTCTTAACTGTTACTGTTGTGTAAATGTACCCATAGTGATTGAATGACTGTTGATAGTCAAAGCATTTGAAAGTTGACATTTTTTTATTCAGTTTCTTGCAGGAGATTTCTGAAAAGTGGTACAGTGACCGAATATGCTTCCCATGCTACACAGTATGCAAATCAAATGCATTTGACGCTGCTATCTCATAAGGCCATAAGAGTCAACAGGAGAGCTGTGAGCCGGGCCGCCAAATCTGTGTCACTTACCAGTGAAGTTTCACACAGGATTTTGTTCCCTCTGACAAGGTTTCCTACAGTCATGTGGAAGTATGTGCTTCCACTGCACCAGTTTGCAATTTTGTTATATGGATGCACTGCCAGAATGTCCTTAAAACAGTGTAACAGAGTTACGATACAGTACATGATTCATATTTTAAGTAGACATTGTAATTTTACATTCAAGCTTACAGGAACTCTCATCTGAGGTGTTATACAAATGTTGCATAGGGAAACACATGATAAGCAGTTAAAGTGAGACAAAAAAGCTTGTTCAAAAAGAGTTATCAATTGATGATACCTTTGTTTTGGGGTGAATGACAGTGACGCCCTGTTTGCTAATGGCAATCCTCACAATGTCAGGGAAATTGGGCTCTGATGTTTGCTGTAATATCAAGAATAATTTTATAAACTTTTTTTTTTTTTTTTAAGTAATATTAGCAAAAATATTATTGTGCTGCAGACTCGAATTGCTTACTTTCACGTCAAAAAAGGCACAGCCAAATGTGGGCCATTTGTAGACAATCTTTAAAAAGCCAATCACTGCCTGTTCCACAGTCGTGCCAGTTTGCTTGTTGTACTCAGCAAAAATGTGCTGTTGAAAAATGGTTATGAATAAGAAACACTTCAGAAGCATAATATTACTTATACATTAACAATGCACAGAATGCAGTGCAGTGCACTGGAACTGACCTTTTTCCATTCATCAGCAGACATGGCTTTAAGCTGGTCATTAGGCACCAGGTCTTTCAGCATCCTAGGAATCATGGGAAACTGAGTTTTATCATTGTCCACTTTCATCCTGAAGAGTAGAGCGCCTAGCATCACCATTTCTTCTTTGGTACAACGATGATAACCTCTCAAGTACTTGGGCAACTCCTAGATAGTGTGAGAAATATGGAAAAATATTTTCTTCAATGCTTTCAGGGAAGCTATATGGAAAATTTTCCAAACTTTTTTAAGTACCTGTGGATAATGGAAGATGAGATCCGCCTCCACATCTCTACCAGGGATAATGTTGAACCATAGTTTTCTCATAAAGAAAACCGTGTAGGACACATTCACTGGACCACCCGCTGTTTAAAACAGTATAAGCAACAGCAGTTGTTTTGAATTTGACTTAACTATGTAAAAATGGTGACTGACTCAAACTTGTTCCTTTTAGGGTACGTTTACACGACAACAATGTACTAAAAGGTACAAACGACAATGTTGTCAAAACAATCCCCGTTCACACGGAGCCACGCAAATGTCTACAAACGCTGTATTATGCATGCCAGGCCAGTAGTTGGCGATGTAACTTTGTAAAGAAACACCACAAGCCTGCGCACATACATATAGACTAAACATGTCACTATTTTCACAAATTCACTATTTTTTTTTTAGTTTACACAGAGACGACAACAGAATCGTTTACAAAAACTTGCATTTCGAACCCCCAAAACACCACTGTTGTGTACATGAACAGCAAAAACGCATAATGTTTTTAGCTGAAAATGGTGTCATGTAAACATTCCCTCAATCAGTGATCTAAAGATTAAAAACACCTAATAAAGTTATCAAAATCTTACCCTGATTCACTCTCTTTGCTCTCCTGGACCAGTCAGTAATCTGTCTCAGGCTGTCAAAGAAGTAGTCAGTTTCATTCAGACTCAGAACCTGACAGAAAGAAAATGCTAGATTAATATACAGACAAAGGTTATGTAAAAATGAACACGAAAAATGAAAGGACATGACATGGGATCATTGGCAGAGCTGTAACCACTGTAGACATTGAGGAGGCAATGTCTCTCCCAATAATCAAGACTAAGATATAACAATATATGATTTTTAAAAGGTCAGTTCTTAAACAATTGGTTTAAGATCCTGAATATGTGTTTACAGCCATGACTGTTAAATATAAATCATGGTAACTGGGGTACAAACCTTATCAGGAGTTTTCACAAAGATGCTGAAACCTTCAGCTGAGGACAACATGAGTTTATTAGCAATGGTCCGGACCAGGTCCTTTATCTTGGTGTTGGATGCCACCTCAAAATTCTGTCCAGAAGTGCGAGAAAACAAAAAAACATTTCAAGGACACTAGATTCATATTCCATGAATAAAATGCATGACTTGCATTGGCAGCAAATTGACTGTAGATTTCATGTTTATTCAACTGCTATTATTTTCACAATTTTGAACATTATAAAAGTTATTGAGGTGCAAACTACTACTGTAGGGCTAAAAAAAATGATGCTGCACTAGTGCCTGACTGGGGAGCAGAAAAAAAAAATTGTTGATCCATGTACTGTGTGTTGCATTACCTCTTGAGTGTCATTGGGGAACTGAATTTTGTGGAAGATCTGGGTGCTGTTCTGCTGAATTGCATCAACCTCCACCTGGTGAGGTGGAAGCTTTCTGGGCTCCATTCTAGCACAAAAACAATGACAAATGTCACCTTACACACAGTAAACATACTATCACACCAAATCAACAATGCAGTTCTCATTATCTGCGACCCAGCTTGTGGACTCACTATAATTTCAACTATAGTGCTACAGTAGCGTTTCCCAAATGTGGAAGTCTTTGAACAGTTGCAGTAGCAGATGAAGCCGCTGTAAATTCTGTACTATCCTATCACTCAGTGCTGACACTTTCCTGGCATTGCACCAGTCTGGCAAAGGTTAGCATGCTAAAAGGAGAGGTGTTGCTGCGCTAATAGTGTGAAACAGTGTGTGATTTTAAAAGACTGAATTACTAGTACCTAGAAACAATAATTTTTTATTAAATTATATTAAATATAAAAGCAACTACGTTAAGTGGCTATATCATATGCAAAGTTGTTTTAGAAAATAATGTAAATAAGCCAAGCTTGTGTTAACAAGTTAAACTGTTATCGTCTGCTAACAGGGTGTTTATCTAGTCATGCTTTACAGTATATCAGTCCAGTAATATAACACACATGCTGTTTGAGATGAGCTCCAATAGGTTATGGCTCTCAGGTAAGCCAGCCAAAGTTCAAAGAGTAAAAAACAATACAGGCTTTATTCTCATAAGCTTTTATACAGTGACTTAAACATTAGCTTTTAGTGATTCTATAACTGAACTGAACTCACATGATAGTAAAGCTTAGGAATGTATGATCAATTCATGAAGTCTGTTCATTCGTTGCATTTCTTCATGTTGTTATACCCATAAAGCAATGTGATTTCATTTGTAATGATAAAAGTTTGGGTTGAAATAAAATATGCTTGTGGAATATTGGACATACCTCCGAGCCCCTTGCAGTCTCTGGAGGCAGTCTGTGGCCAATGGCTCTCGTTTGCGTGTCTCAATGAAACGCTGAGCATGTTTCAGCAGAGAGTTACTGGGAGGAAAGAGACCACAGCACAGCCACAGCAGCTGCCAACCCTGCTCCACACTGTACCTGATTGAGAAAGAACATTTATACAAGTTAACTTACCATAATAACGTAACAGTTATGTATTTATTATAAACTAATGTAATAATAAGCATAGCATCTGAAATGGCATATATACCATAAACTGCATGTTTCACAGATTATCTAATGTCTAAAAGTGAATCAATGAATCAGTTCAATGAACCTGCTGCTTGTTGACGGAATCACTGAATTGAATTAATTTCAATTATTATTACTTTATGTAGTCTCTTCTAAGTTTGATATGGTTTTATGGTTTCTAACACGAAAGTTTACAATGTTTTTTTTTTTTTTCTGAAGTGCCCATTGCTTATTTAATTTCATAATGATAAAAAATATTGGCACCTGAAACTCTGTAAAGTATGATTGTTTGGTCCTGTGCTGAAAAGGAAATTTAAAGACTGAATGTCTTGAAACTAACTGTATACCAGTGATCTAAAGCTTCTAGACCTATAAGCTGGTTAAATGATCAAACTTAAAAAAGAAGAAGCTTATTAAAAGAAAAAGAACACTGATGGATAAAGAGGTTAAAGGTTGCATAGTTCCCCCTCACTGTTATTAAGGGCAAGCTGACTTTGGTGCAACTACAATCCCAAAAGGAAAACTGTACAGAACTATTGAGAAACTGTGCCTCTGTCACATCTTTGTATCAAGTTCACAAGTGATTATGATTTCAACAGATATTCTAGTGGTGTCAAACGATTAATCGCGATTAATCGCATCCAAAATAAAAGATTTTGTTTACATAATATATATGTGTGTACTGTGTATATTTATTATGAATATATAAATACACACACATGCATGTATATATTTAAGAAAAATGTTATGTTTATATATTAAATCTATTTATATATGATATAAATTATATGAATATAAATATATACATGTAATTATTTTCCAAATATATGCTGTATGTGTGTGTATTTATATATTCATAAATAGACACAATACACACACATATATTATTTAAACAAAACTTTTATTTTGGATACGATTAATCATTTGACAGCACTAGATACTACTCTTATTTACTGCTTGCATGTGCATTACCATTCAAAAGTCTGGGGTCAGAATTAAAAAAAACAAAAATGAATACTTCTATTCCACAAAAATGCATTAAACTGATCAAAAGTGACAGTAAAGAATGTATGTTAATAAAATATGAATAAACATATTTTAAACTTACATATTATATAATCTTAATGTTATAAAAAATTACTATTTCAAATAAACACTGTTCTTTTGAACTTCCTATGCATCGAAGAATCCTGAAAATTGCATCATAGTCTATTATAAAAAATATGTTTTTTGAAAACCAAATCAGCATATTATAATGATTCTGAAGAATCATGTGACACTGAAGACTGGAGTAACATTAATATTTTTTTTTCAACTGGATTTCTGTTAAATAAATGCAGCCTTGGTGAGCATAAGAGACTTCTTTCAAAAACATGAAATATTTTACAGACCCCAAACTTTTGTGGTAGTGTACAGGCATTCAATAGGCAATGCAGTATTGACTTTGAGCATGTAATGCTGTTTACCGGTTGTTATTGCTGGTCATTTGTTTCATGATCTGACAGTAGATCTCATCTCTGAGCTCCTCATTTCCTGTAGGTGGGCCAAAGATCTGGTCTGTGAGTTCCAGGGGGCTCTGGACCTGTCTAGTTGGGTAGTCACCCATGTACTTCAGAATAGGTGCACACCATTTAGTCAAGGAATCAGCACTTTCCTGGGTCGTATCCTACCTGGATAACCAGGTTAGCTGGTAAGTTTTACTTATGGATCAGTGCTTATGTAACCCTACATCAAACTACAACAGCTGCCATGTTCTACAGCTTTATGCATTACTACATTTAGATATGAATTAGGTAAATAAAAGGGCTCAACTGCTACTTTGGCAATAAGCAATGTTCAAAGATATGAGTGCAATAAATGATAAAGGCTTAAATATGTGTGGCAAAGGATATCAGTGAAGCCATTGCAGGCTAGTGGGCTTAAATCTGGATTGCCCACCAGTCTCTTTAGCAGGGGCTGTCTGATGGGTTCTCTGGAGTTGGCCCACAGCCTCTCAGGTGCTGCATTCTTAGAGATCACCAGTCTGTTCACATCTTTGATGGGCTGCCTGTGACAATGACAAAAACATCAGGTCATTCATGTTTGCTTCTGAAACGCTTAAGAATTTAGTATGTTTTAAATAAGAGCAATAATGATGTGGTCCAAAAGTTGCTGCAAGTACCTGAAATAATCAACAGAGAAATCTTTTAGAGTTGAAGGAGCCACTCTTTCAGTGATGGTTCCTTTTACGGAGTTGTCTATGATGGTCTTTCTCTGATCTGGGGACAAGCTGATCAGGCTCTTAAAAAACAGAGCAAAAAGTCAGAATGCATTAGCTATCAACACAACTATGACAAATATTCCATAATATATAGACATTTACAGATCTAAAGAACTTAGAACTCCATTGAAAAGCACAAAAAAAAACATATTCAAGTTCTCACCAGGACTTCATTTGTTGGCTTCGTAAGAGTAGGAAGAATCAAGACAGCATCTGCAGGGACTGCTCCAATTTCTCCTGTCCTCTCATTCTTACCCTTCAACCAGCCGCGGGCAACAGAAAACTCATCATCCTTAATGAGGTAGATGAGCTCTGCCTTCTTGAAGCTGAGAAATGTTTTATCATCTTGAAAAACATCCAAACCATTTTTCATTAGACAAAAACAAGTCAAATCATAGATCATGGACAATCAAATAAAAAATGTATACAGCATATTTCCTCTTCTGACCTTGTCTATTAACCTCCTGTAGGGTCACAGCATATTGTGAACGTTGTATCAGGCCTGCCAGGAACATGGCTACCAGATCTGAGATGTCAGTGGCCGTGATTGCATTCAGTGTGAAGTCTCCTTTCAGAGTCAGCAAACACATACATTTCCTTTCTCTGGAGGAGATGATGCAGGGAGAATATAGAGAATTTACATATTTTTGGGAAGGTATCACTTATATTTATTGAATTAAAAATATCATATTTTAACCTTATGAATGACAAGACAACTTGATACAAAGCCGATGTATCCAACTCACCTGATAGCATTGACCCCGGTAAGCTCTGGGTAAGACAGCACCAGGAGATTCTTTTCTCGTTCATCTAGGAATGTTATTCCCACTGAATTAATGGCAAAGATGAACTTGCTCTTTGGTAGAGAAGGACCTGAATATTGAAATGGCAAATTTAATCTAGTTTATCAAATTTTATAAAGTTTTCGCTCATATTCTTCTGCATTAGCTATGGAAATTATGTAATTTGCAATGTACATTACTGTTCAGAAAATTTGGGGCTCTCTTTTTCTCATCAAGCCTGCATTTGATATTTGATTTGACAGTAACATTGTGAAATATTATTACAATTTAAAGGGATAGTTCAGCCAAAAATGAAAATTCTGTCATTAATTACTCACCCTCATGTCATTCCAAACCTGTAAGACCTTTGTTCATCTTCGGAACACAAACTAAGATATTTTTGATGAAATCCGAGAGCTTTCTGACCCTACATAGACTGTAACATAACTACCATGTTCAAGGCCCAGAAAGGTAGTAAGTACATTGTTAAAATAGTCCTTGTGACATCAGTGGTTCAACCGTAATTTTCTGAAGCTACAAGAATACTTTTTGTGTATATGAATGGTCTTACGGGTTTGGAATGACATGAGGGTGAGTAATTAATGACAGAATTTTCATTTTTGGCTGAACTATCCCTTTAAAATAACTTTTATATTTTAATTTATTGTAAAATGTCATTTATTCCTGTGATGGCAAAGCTGCTTTTCAGCAGCCATTATTCCAATCTTCAGTGTTACATGATACTTCAGAAATCATTATAATATGCTGATTTGGTGCTCAAGAAACATTTTATATTATTATAAATGCTGAAAACCAATATGCTGCTTTGAAACCATTTTTTCAGGATTCTCTGATTAATAGAAAGTTCAAATAAACATTTATTTAAATATCTTTTGTAAAAACATTTTGTAACATTATAATTGTCTTTTCTGTCATTTTTTATAGTTAAAAGTATTTAAAGTACTAATTTCTTTCAAAAATCTTACTGAACCCAAATTTTGAACAGTAGTGTAATAACCATCTTAGCATGTAGTACACACCAGATAACTTGGTAACTTCAAAAAACTTGGAGAAGAGCATTGGCCACTTTTGACGAGCATAGTCAACCACCTCTGCTTTGACTTTATCAGACTTGGTCCGAGTGTTTATTAATGGGCCCTAACAAAAAGAGACCAATGTTTGTAAAATGCTTTGACTTTCAAACAGGTGGAAAGCTTTATTATGTTTATTTTAACATAAGCAATAATAGAAACATCTGTACCTGCGCATGTGCTGTGTTGACCATCTGGGTCCACTTTTCTTCTGACTTGGCCTCCAGTAGTTTGGAGTTAATGCACTCCTTAACTACAGTCCTAGTATTCTCCATACTCATGTCTGATCCAAACTGCACATAGAAGTGCTTTGCTGCAAGCGCAACAGTGTCTTCCTCCTGATACAAACACAAAGGTGAAATGCCATAGAATTAATGACATGATGTGGTCCCCTACTGTGGGATAAGATCACATGATCAGCAAAAAATTACTCATTTTATCTCAATAACCCCTTTTATTGGACTCTTTCACCCACTGGATAAAGTAATCATGGCTGACTATGAATAAAACAATTCTACAATGGCATTGGTAACGGGAAACTATTAAATTAGCTTGATGCTGAAGTCCATGACGACTGCCGTTTTAATCAGCACAACATATGAAAATTCACTGAATGCACCTTTAAAAAACTGTGAGATAACTGCCAAAAAATAAGTACAAATAAATAAATTAAAGGCATAGTCCACCCAAAATGAAAATACTGTCAACATTTATTATCCCTGAAGTCATTCCAAACCTGTATGACTTTCTTTCTTCTGTGGAACACAAAAGAAGGTATTTTGAAGAATGTTGGTAACCAAACGGTTTTGGGTCCTATTGACTTCCATAGTATTTTTCTCTTGAGTCAATAAATCTATTGAAGTCAATGGGACCCGAAATCGTTTGGTTGACATCATTCTTCAAAATACCTTCTTTTGTGTTCCACAGAAGACAGGAAGTCATACAAGTTTTGAATGACATGAGGGGGAGTAAATGATGACAGAATTTTCACTTTTGGGTCAACTGATACTAAAAATGGTCTTAAGCACACCTTCTCACACTGGTATTCTCCATATTTCAGGCCTCTGATGACCTGTCTGTAGATAATGTCTGTGCTGACGTTATCCTGGCTGCAGTCATGCCAAGGTGTGAAGATCTCTTTACGGAAGAAGAGACGCCAAGGGGCATGTTGCTCCTGCCCACCCTTCCTCTTCACTTCCTGCTCACACTGAGAGATGGCATCCATCACATGCTCACGGCCACTACCTAGGGACCACACCTAAAAAGAGGGAGCACAATACCATGTCTTAAATTCTAATAATATGGAAAATCTGACTCAAACTCTAAATTCCAGGGCGAAGGCTTCATACCTTGTCATATAAAGCTACGTAAAGTGAGAAGCCAAATGTGTCCTGAAGTTTGACTTTCTGTGAGAGCATTTGGCAGACCTCTTTAGATGTGGAGGCAGAATCTACAGGCAAACTGATAGTCCTGCCATCCATCATAGTTACTGACATGACAATTGGTTTCTTGGACTTGGTGGCCTGTGATTAAACAGTGAGGGCATGAATTATAGTTTCAAATCTATGGTAGATGTTTGTTACTGGACCATAGGAGAATAAAGACCTAAGGGGTTTCACACATACAGCAATTTACAGCAACAATGCAACAGAAGTCATTACTTTCAATGAGCTGCCCATCATTATGACAATATTCAGAAGCGTTTCATTTTATCTAAATGAGCAGTTGCATTGGAGACACTGGAACACACATGATCCATCTCCTGAAAGCATTATTTACAAATCCTTTCCCTTTCATTTTAAACAGGAAGAAAACTGATTCCTTGTCCAAACTGACATCTCATTTTTAGCAGCAACAATTTTGAAAAGCTATGGCAGGTTGTTCAGTCCAAAAACACTGTATTTGTGAATGGGGCATAAATGTCTTGACCTGGAGCTCCAGCCAGCAGGGAGGCTCTCCACGCACTCCATTGGCAACAGTGCGCCTCAGTCGGTCCGCGCAGTAAGGCGCGTATCCCACAGGACCAAAACGAAGAAAACTTTTCAGGTACTGTGAGGAGATGAGACGACACATTCAGGACTACACAATGTGGAGACAACTTCAAATGTATTACCCCATAAAGAAATAGTCAAATCATGCATCAAAAAGTTTAATAAGGAAGACGGTCCTTTATTCACCTTGATGAAGCGCTCAGTAGGAGGAAAAATGCCCAAACAGATGCATAGGAGGATCCAGCCACGGAAGAAGCTGCCACGGTTTGAGTTCTCTTGGAGCTGCTTACAGATCTGGCAGTAGATTTCATCCCTAACAATGACAGATATTAAAGACTTAGAAGCAGAAACATCTGACCACTAAGCAATAGATAACTTATGGTTTGAAATAATTAACAACCTGAGGTCACGTCTGACAATGGCATATCCAACAATGATATGCAACTTTTCAAGAGATGTCATTGGCCGGTCCAGGGTGAGTCCGTCTGTGTTCATTTCATCTTCTTCACTAATAGTTTGCACAGTGGGTTGTTTGGAAACTTCAGTCCCATCCTCTGCCTTTACATGAAGAGTTTATGGGAATTATAAAGATTATAAATCATTCATCTGTTTGTTGCATTTAAGATGTTGTAATAATCAGGGATGCAAACTCATCATGGGTGAAAAAGGTGACAAAGACACACAACCCCAAAAAAAAAATATTTTTGAACTGTACTGAAGTAGTATAGCAAGTACAATAATGCATTAAATATTTTGAAGTATTTTTATATTTAATTTAAGAAATGCATTTTTTTAAATATTGCCTTTAGAAGGACACATCAAAAAAAGTGTTTTAACTGTAGAAGCTGCTAAATATATTCAGCCAACACAGACTTGTTGCTGTTATAGTTTTGTTACTCTGAATTTACTCTGCATCACTTAATGCACAGGTCTATTTTTGACATCGGTTTGTCAGATATATCGTTCCGCCCAGGGCAGTTTTCACTGTCAATCATAGCAATGACTGATGGAACAATTTAGTGGATTCACTCGTTGATTTTTTTTTTTACACTCGCGTTTGTCACTCTTGAAACAGTATACGTGGACATTCGGTCCTCTTAGACAAACAAAACTTTTCTTCAAATTGTCAATGGATTATGTAGAGATTCTAGAGAAATGGAGCAAAGCTCTTATAGCGCAACTGACTGAGCTTACTCAAGCGAAAACTCCTGATAAATTAATGACTAACTACACAATCAATCTCTTATTTACACCGTGTGTATGCGTTTTTTCTCTCTCTGATTATATTAGGTAGATCTGCAAGCATGTAGAACTCTGTAAACTTACGAAAACAAAAATTAGTTCAAAGGGGATTCTTCTGATTAACCTACAGAAAACACCTTTGACTGGCCATTGCTTTCAACAGAGATGCATGTGATTGGCTACAATACTCAATGCTGCAAAAACACGTAAATAAACTTGTGGTTTTGTAATTTGAAACCAGAGCGTGCACAGGACACACACAGGAGCGTTTAAAAGTGGTTGACTACAAGCGGGTAGATATGAATTAGTACTAATGGTACTGTAAAAAGACCCCCCCCACC
This sequence comes from Sinocyclocheilus anshuiensis, assembly GCF_001515605.1. Classification (NCBI taxonomy): domain Eukaryota; kingdom Metazoa; phylum Chordata; class Actinopteri; order Cypriniformes; family Cyprinidae; genus Sinocyclocheilus; species Sinocyclocheilus anshuiensis. The sequence continues at coordinate 178,638 of NW_015542493.1, forward strand.
ACCACCACCAAAAACACTTTCTCATTGGATCTACACAAATCTCGTAGGTGACCTATTTTGATCTCAAAAAGGTGAGTTTTCACCGAAAGGTGAGGAGTTTGCATCTATGAATAATACGGTAATGTATTAGCTTTAAATAATTGTTTTAATATTGCTTTTTTGACAAATAAGAAAAGGAATAAAGACATCATGTGAAAGGTTCTTAGAAATGTTGGTTTCATATGGTTCTGAAAAACTTTCATACGATTTTCAAGAATAGCTTCAATATTCTCAGTATAGACTGCACATATTTTAACTCTATTTTCATGATAAAACTTTTTTAACAATTATCAACTGATATAAAGTCCTGACTTTTTTATGACATTTTACAACCTGGAATAAACTTGTCTTGTATTAAACAGGTCAAATTATTTGATATTTTATAAGAATAAATGACCTTAAGAAATAGCATAAATTAATATATTTTTTTTTTACAAAAATATATATATTACTTTCCTATCTACTCATTTAATGAATCAAAATTAACAGATAATGAGTGTCACATCATTGACCAATTTGCAACATTTATGTCTCACCTCTTCTGCTATAACAGATGGTTTTCTACTGGTTCTTCTGTTGGATTGAGGCCCCTCAGGAGCTGTGGGGATCTTTCTGTTTCGGGACATTATATCAGTGAAAGTTGAAGTCTTTCTGTTTCTCGGACCCTGCTCTGGTATGGCAGACAGTTTGTGGCTTGGAACACCATCATCTTGGACAGATTTTCTGTTCCGGGCCAGTAAGTCTGTAAAAGTTGAAGATTTTCTGTTGCGGGAAGCGTCTTCTGGAACTGTACTGAGTTTCCTGTTCGGAGAGTTTCTTGTATTTTTCATTCTCTGAAATAATGAGACATCAACACTTTCAGAAAAGGCTGCATTCCAAGAAAAGACTGCAGGATTTCTCTTCTTCTTTTTTTTGAGCTGCTAAAAGACCTGTATTGCTGGTCTTAGCTGGTATCCCAGCATGTCCAAGCTGGTTTTTTGCTGGCCAGCCAGCTAGTCTGACCCGGTGTTTTTTTTTTTTTTTTTCAGCTGTAAAATATGTAATAAAAAGGAGCTTCCTCACCTGGTCCAGGCCCACCATATGGCTGAGGCGTCTATCCTGTCTGGAGGCCACATCCTTCTGAAGAGAGCCTTCTGCAAAGGCTGGTCTACTTCTAGAGACCCCCTGAGCCTTTGGTTCAGGAAGGTCACCCATAAATCTCAAGATCATCCACCAAACTGTTAGTGAAGCCTGTGGAGAAGAAGAGAAGAGCAGTAGCAAGCACTTATTGTTAATGTGACACATCAGAAGAACATCATAAACCAACCAAAAGCTGGTCAAAGACAAAGGTGGCTTTACCAGGACATCATTCTCGTCCTCATGGTAGAGCAGAGGCTGTTGTAATCTCTGGCGAATGTGTGTGGGTGTGGCAGCGCCCTGGAAGTACATGGAAGCAAACTTGGAGAACGAGTACTCATCCAAATCATCATAGTCTTCCTCTGGAATCGCCATCATTGGAGCCTCATCCAGATCCACCTCTTCAAGCACCGCTCGTTTTCCCTCGAAGTCCTAAAAACACAACGTTTCCAGGCAGTTTTTGGTTTTAATGTTATTGTTATCCAAACATTAACATTGTGCTTTTTTGAGAAGTTTGATCTCTCACCTCAAAGCCCACAGGTGCCTGGCCCTCCTGTCCGCCAACCATGCTAGGCAAGAAGCCAAAGATATCATCCACCATTTCCTGGTCTGTGATGGATTCCAACTGGTCAGCCGCCTCTCTTTCTTTTTTCTGCCGCAGAATTTCATCAAGCCTCCTTTGCCTCTCTAGAGCAGCAAGTTCTTCTGCTCTACGTTCCTGAAGTGAGAGGGAAGCCTGCAAACAACAGAGACAGCAACAGATGAAGATGACACGTAGCCTGAACTATTTAGCAAACTGTCTTCTAAACATGGTGATTCTATCCATCAGAAAACTTCCTACATCTCTCTTCATCTTCTTGACAGCTTTTCTGGCTAGAGTTCCTCTGGTGTAAGCCTGCAGGAGTATCACTGCCGCTCTCTTCCGTTTCCACTCCTTCCTCATCAGGAAGCCACGAGTCTGAGCCTGAAGCAGAATAGTTGCTTGTCGCTTCTGTTTATACTGCCAGGTCATCTGACGAGAGCGTACTTGAGCCCGCAGACGGGCAAAACCCAACTGGACCTGCAGAAAGGCAAGTGACACTCTACATACATGTACAAGCAATGACTATCAACATTTAGAATCTGTCAGTCTGCAGTTAGAGGACAACGTACCACTCTGTAAAGTTTTCTGACTTTGTGTCCTCGCCAGGTTTTCTGTATGGTCACAGCTGCTCTTCTCTTTCTCAGGAACACTTTCCTGCAAGAAAACAAAATGGCAACTGATAAACCAATGTGTGAAAATTTTCTCTGCAAACGTAGGATATTATCCTCAGTCTTTTACCTGTGTTTATATCCTCTCAGGACTTTCTGAATAACAAGTGCCTTCTTATTGAGAGCTCTGTCTCGTGCCAGTTCCAAAACAGTATCATGGAAATCCTGATGCAAAAAAAAAGAATCACGTTAGAATGGATCTACTTTAAAAATGCTGTAATCGTACCTGTAAAATTCACCTCAGTACCTTCAGAAACACTTTAGTCTTGCCGATCTTCCAGTCCTCTTCAGTCAGAACATTCTCACAGATGCTTTCACAGCATTTATTGGCACTCTCCTTTAATATTACAGTAAATATTAAAATTAATGGGTGCAATAATGCAAAAAAAGTACTTCTTTATGCTTTTAATTTGCATTTTTTACTCACTTTCCATCTAAACAAATATTGAAACAAGATAAATTTACTTGAGAAGCATATTTAGGCTAAATTTAGAAGAACATATATTTAATATTCTTTAATACAAATGTATTTTGTCTTATGGAAAAATACATTGGAGCACTTATAAAAGTGCTCTAAAAGATTTTAGCCATTTGCTACCCTTAGCTACTGAATTGGCTCACCCACATCCACAAAACCCTGCAATAAAAAAAAAATGTCGTCAGCAAATCCCAACAACGCAGAAAGGAAACTGAAAATCAAGACAGAAATACTCTTAGGTACCACATAAAATGATCTTACTACCAAAATGTGATCACGGAAATGAGCCCTGAACTCTGCAAACAACAACAAGAGTGGCTTTTTTAAGCCAAAAAAGTATCCTTTTTTAAGCCAACAAGAGGGCGCTCTTTGCCTCTCTGCTCTTTATATGCTGATGTTTGCTGATATAGTGTTGGCTGTTGGCTATAATGTCTTTTCGGAGGGTTGAGGATGGGGTTTTGGTGGCCATTGATGTGGCTGGTCTAATTCAGACTGTGTCAAACAAGCAAAACAGCTAAAATCGCTTATAGAACCTTCAAAACCTGTTCCAATCTATATTACAGAAACCACTGCAACACTTAATTCATATCAAACAACACAGAATCATCTCTCACAGTTTTGGGGTCACAAACACTGGACTTGAGCAGCACACGGTAACGCTCTAGAAACTCATCAAATGTGTGACGGATGGGATAGCCAGCCTTCCTAATGCGGATAGTCTCCATCATTCCAGAGTAACGAAGTTGACGGATACACAGTTCCCTGTCAAAGAGCTGAAACAAAGACGGAAAAGTGGGTCACTGAGAGAAAAGTGAGTCAATGGACAGAGAAAATGAACTGAACTTACCATAGGCTTCTTGAAGTCATTGGGTTTAATACAGCGAATAAAGAAAGGCTGGCAGGCAGTTAGAGTCTTCATTAAAGAGTCCAGCGACTGACGAAACTGCCCACATAATGTAGGCACACGTTTCTTTGAGTCTGCTGTTTGCTGAAGGAATAGCAAATCAAAGGTAAAGCAAATGAAAATCCTTTTATCAGGTTAAATCGGCAGAAGAGTGGAAGTTTTTTTAGTATTAAAGACCTAAATTCCAGTGTACAACAAATGTTTGTACACTATTTGCCTTTAGCTGGTGTTAACATACCCGGAGTGAGTTTTTTGGGGTGACGATAGTGTGGTTGGAACTAGTTTTCGCCTCTGTGGTGCTGAGCTCATTGTGAAATATCTGCTTTAGTAGCTTATTGGATGATGTGTGTATCAGCTGGATAACATCATTGCTCAGAGTATCTCTGTTCTTCTCAAGGAAACCTATATGCACAGTAAATTTCATAAAACATTTTAGATATTTTTAAATCCAAAAACTAATGTGAAAGTACATTGTGAAGAACTTTGATAGCCTGTATTACCTTTGCAGTCATAGTAGACGACTCCAGCAAAATGCCGGATTCCAAACTGTGTGTCGTGATTGTTTTTGGGGGGCATGTAGATGTCACCCTTCCCATGAACCTGATTCATTTTGTTAAGCATTGTAGCATCTGTGCCCTGGAGAAAATTACAATTGTTCATAACTGTATATAAATATGTATAGATTGTAATTAAAGATATGCAGTTTTGAGATATCAGCAGTCACACATTGCCTGATTATGAATTATCAAAGAAAGCCTATATGGTAAATAAAAGCAAATATATTTTAGAACCTTAGGAAAGAGACTCTCTTCATCAATAAGAGCGAGAACGTTGAGAGGCTTTACGGCCAGAACATCAAGCGTACACTGGTTGTCGTTAAATTCAATGTTGTTCCAGACGATGTTTTCGCGGGTGTATTCCTGTTGTTCAAGCTTGAAGACATGTTTCACAAAGAACTGCTGAAGCTGCTCATTGGCAAAGTTGATGCAGAGCTGTTCAAAGCTGCAGGAATCACAGACAAGATTAAGATCAAAGATTCTATCAAAGACTATAGAATGCCCAATAGGGATGTGCATCTCATGACTCAGGCCGATACAATACGCATCTCAATGCATAGCCAACGATACGATACATTAAAGATACATATGAAGCAGCTACCGATGCGATACGATTCACCCCTGTTACGATGCAGTGCGATCCGATTTCGATTCGATTCGATTCAACACAATGCGATTCGATGCAATGGAGAAAATATGATCACTTTTAATGCCTCGAGGCCTGTTTCATAAAACAAGTTAACCAAATAAGCCAGGTTTATTTCATGTAGTCTGACTCATTGTCAAATGATTTGGTTCCATAAAGCAAATTTAACATGGGCCTAGATCAAGCTTAGTCACTGTGGCAACTTATGCTGGGAAACTAACCTGGTCTAAAGCAGGCTAAGCTAAGCTCCTCTACTGACGAACAGGAACACAGTGATATTACCACTGTCTCACATACTATTATTTGACTTTTTTTTTTCTAGATTTTAACTGCTATAAGAAACACACATTAACTCATTTTAGCTTAGTAATTACAGTAGTACAGTAGTACAGTAATTAGTACTGTAGCCTACTAGCTTACATAATTTACCTATTACAATAGTCCCTTTACAGTTACTGCTATCATAAAAATACACTTTATATGTAGGTGTAAAATTCTCAAAAGACACATTTAATGTCCAATGACAAATATTTTAGCAAAATGTATATTTTACTC
>NW_015542493.1:184715-185282 GCF_001515605.1 Sinocyclocheilus anshuiensis
CTACTAGCTTACATTTGATTTACCCATTACAATAGTCCCTTTACAGTTACTGCTATCATAAAAATACACTTATATGAAGGTTTAAAATTCTACAAAATGCACATTTAATGTCCAACAACAAATATTTTAGCAAAATGTGTATTTTACTCAGAATTATTGCGCTCCTATTCGATTGCACTCTCTGTTTAGCGCGCATGTGCACAGCAGCGCTCGTTCACTCGCGTCAGCCTCGCCCACTCCTTACAGCAAAATGGATATGTTTGCATGACTTTCTAACATTTACAGATGAAAAATATACCTATGACATGTCAGTTATGCACTGAGAAAAACACAACGTCTCAAATGCATTAAACAGCACAGATATAGCCTATTCGCTGTTTGCGATGGTGGATCGATTTGATCCATGATCGACATTAAGGTCTGCTTAAGAATAAGCGTCGTTAATAGAACCGATTTAGCCCCGATTGATTTGTTAGGTTATTTCAAGTCAAGTTTTTCCTCGGGTCTCCGTGGTGTTGTGATTCGTCATATTCACACAGCAGCAGCGGTGATGAGGGAACGCGCTTG
>NW_015542493.1:185343-193215 GCF_001515605.1 Sinocyclocheilus anshuiensis
TTTTTAAACCGATGCATCGCATCGTTAACTTTTTATGCCGATGCACCGAGCGAATCGGGGAATCTTCCCATCCCTAATGCCCAAGACGTGTCACTCGTATAGGGGAAAAATGCAACGCTCAATAGGGATGGGCGTATCGATCCGAAGTATCAAAAGTATCGATACTCAAACAAAAAATATCGATACTAAGGTGCGTTTTATTTACCAGTGGGTTTGTTTATTTAACAATAATAATAATAATAATAATAATAATGCGTACAATATGCATTGAATTGGACGAATAACCTTTGTTAGCGAGTAATTGTGTAGGATAGAACTATTTTCCTGCTCATCTGAACACACGCAAATTTTGCAAGACAGAACCAATCCATCACAGAGAGCGTTCACTCACTTCTGACAGTGCATTCAAACAGGGCTGCGTTTCCCAAAAGTATCATAAGAAAGCATTAAAGCTTTTGGGAATGGCAGCCCTGAACAATGCTTATCAGAGGACAGAAAAAAACATAAATGTTTGAGTTATTTCACAATAAACAAATTGAAATTGTAGCCTACATAGTTTGTGCAATTACAATTATTTAAATTGAACGTTGAAAGATAATATTGATCATGTTCTATTCTGTATATCATATCAAAAACAAAATAAGGGGTATCGCCCATCCCTAACGCTCAATATGGCCGCTCTATCGCTGAAAGCCCTGGCTTCTGAGCAAAAGGGCCAATCGCTAATCTGTAAAGTCAGCGCGTCACTGCAGCTGCCGTTAGAAGTCCCGGTTGCTATAGAAACAGTAGCGTTCTGAGACGTGCATTTAGGACTGCGCATGCACACTGGCTGATCTAGCCTGAGAAATAACCTTTTTTCCAACGCTATTTGAGCAAAAGAAACTACATTTATGAGACGGTTGTTGTCAGATTTTATTGGTGATTTCAAATATGAAATGTAATCTTAAAATGGGCGACCAGTTTTGGAAAATTTGATGTTTCCCCATTCAAAGAGATGGGAGCTGCACTTGCATTGCATGCCTGAGAGGCATTTCAAAGCTGGCCGCCGAGTGACATGACTTGCCTTAAAGGGACTTTGGTAATATCTATCATGAGATCTACAGCGAGGAGTATGATTTTCAGAGAACAACAGCTTTTATTTTGGTCTGTTTTTCACACCACTATCATATGGCCAGAGGTGGAAAGTCCAGGGGTCAGAAAGTAAAAGTCCTGCCATATGTTTATTCTAGTCATGAACCCAGCCAGCTGATTTCACTAATTAGTTCTACCTCCTAGCTGAAAAACTGTGCTTTGGAACAAAATACTGAGGAGGACTTTTACTTTCTGAACCTGGACTTTCCACCTCTGCATATGGCAACAGAAGACTTTTTTGATACATTTATGATGTGTTTTTGTTTTTTTGAGCTTAACAGCCCCAGTCTCCATTCATTTTCATTAAAAGAAGAAGAGCAGGTTAGATAGTCTTCAAAAATCCATGTTGTGTGTTCCACAAAAGTTTTGTAATGACATGAAAGACGACATGCATATATGACAAACCTGTTGTTGTTGAAGTTTTCAAAGCCAAAAATGTCCAACAAGCCAATCGAAAGTCGGACATGTTTGGGGTCATCAGGAGGAGGTTTGTAAATGGCACTGTTGATTTTCTCAACAATCCACACAAACAGCCTTCCATAGATGGCCTGCACACAGAGAAGATCAGAACTCTATACTGGAGTATATTAGATCTGAAATGAAACCGTAATTGAAACTACATTCAGTTGCACAACCTTTACAAAGGCATTTCTGCCATCCACTGCTTGTGCTGAGGTCAGAGGTTTAGACACACTCTCCCTGTTAGTCATCAAAGAGCGTTGTGTCAAGCTCACATCCAGGGCATTTGGGGACACCTGCAAAAAATTCAGATCTATGGGCTTGAGTGTGCTGCTCGGAGACAAAATTGGTTTCTAAAATATGTATTTTTTTAATTACCTCTAATAACTGTGCAGCCATTTTGAAATGTGTAGAAGAGAGAACATCACAGCTCTCAAGGTTGTTCATAATGGTTTCTTAAATATTGAAAATGGAAATAAAGCTCAAATAAGCATTCCCTCTAAAAAAACAGAAAGTTTTGCTCTAGTTTATCTCTTTATTACTACTCACCTTCAAAGTCTACATTCCCCAGGTGTAGGATGGCAGCAAGAAGCTTGTTAATTTCCCACGTCTCATTCTCTGTGAATGTCAGGATCTTCATTGCTGAACGGAAGTTGGCATACTCTTTTATGTCGTCCCGTCCTTCGCATGAAGTGCACTGACCCTATAAGCCAACATAATCATGTTTAATGTAACGATGCTTATAAGGATAGTTTACCCAAAAATGAAAAGGAAAATGTTTTAATTATTCATCATCATTTCATTGCTCACCCGAGTTTCTTTTAAGGAACACAAAAGAACTTTGAGGGTCCAAACCACACTGATTTTCATTTACAACAGCACTGAAGCATATTTCAAAATATCTTCTTTTGTGTTGCACAACTATCACTTTAAATGTAAATTTATCCTACCGGTTCATTCTCACTCCAAAATGACTTTATTGTAACAAATGTAAAATACACATAGAAAGTGGGAGCATGGAGTTTATGATGATCAGTACCATGGTGAGATAGTTGTATTCTGCAGCATGTCCCAAAGACAGGATCTTCTTTTGGTCAGGAGGCATTCCCATGAGCATGCAGTAAAAGATGTGGTAGTTTCTCTCTTGTGGGGCCTGTGCCAAAAATATGCTATTATTTATTTGGCAAATAAGCAGTTCTACATTTATTTTGCTGTATCTTCACCTAAAAGATTTCACATTATACAGTCTAATTATAATATCATATGGTTTCCTATAATCTTGGATGGTTTACCTGTCGACAAACACGTGATTTCTCGAGTAGGTACTGTTCAAAGCGGGCCCCCTCGATTGCTCCATTTTTATTGAAGTGGATGTCAATATATTTTCCAAAGCGGCTGGAGTTGTCATTGCGGATGGTCTTTGCATTACCAAAAGCTACAAAATAAGACTTGATGTAAATACTGAATTGCTTATCTGAGGAATTATAGTTGAGTGATGCAGGAGCATCCTATATGTTTCTTTATAAACATCCATACCTTCTAAGATAGGGTTGGCTTCTAGAATCTGCTGCTCAATCCAGGAGCGCTGCCCACTCACTGCCGCAAGAAACTGCAGCATGAGTTTGGTACTCTCTGTTTTTCCTGCTCCGGACTCCCCACTGACAAACACAACACATACAGACACTCTCAGAACACATCAAACAGATAACGCTAACAGAATGTATGACAGATGTTGGAGTTGCCAACATACAGGTCCAGTTTTTTCTGGGTGTTTGTACAGCTGCCTATAATACATAAAACCTGCAGTTTACAGTACAATACATTCAAAAATGCAACAAAAAGCAAAAGAAGCATCATAAAAAGTGGTTGAAATGTAAAGAAATAGAAATGTACGTGGTTATTCACTGATAATGTTTGCATCTACAGATGCTTTGAAATGGGCTACAAAAGGGTTTAGTACACAAGTCATACAGACCATTTTATATTAATTGTATAGTACTTTTTATCATTTGTGATACTTTATACAGAATATCCTTTATTAGATGAACAACATTTTACTGAATGTTGTGAATTAAACCATTAACATTAATAACATTAATGACACGGTGAATCATCAGATCCTCCTGTCCACCCGCTCATCACTAGGCATCACAGGGATTCCACTTCGCTGGTTTGAATCCTATCTCACTGGCAGGTCTTTCAGGGTGGCCTGGGGTGGGGAGGTATCCAAAGCACATCATCTGGTCACTGGGGTTTCCTCAGGGATCAGTTCTTGGACCCCTCCTCTTCTCCATATACAATACATCACTGGGACCCATCATACAGGCACATAGTTTCTCCTAGCATTGCTGTGCTGATGACACACAGCTCTATCTCTCATTTCAACCAGATGATCCAACGGTAGCTGCATGGATCTCAGGCTGCCTGGCGGACATCTCGGCATGGATGAAAGAACATCAGCTCAACCTGGCAAAGACTGGGCTTCTTGTCTTCCCGGCCACTCCAAATCTACAGCATGACTTCACCGTCCAGTTAGGTTCATCAATAATTACCCCATCAAGTTCGGTCAGAAATCTTGGTGTAATCTTTGATGACCAGCTGACAACATCAGAAAGATCAAGCCCTTCCTAACGGAGCATGCTGCACAACTTCTTGTCCAGGCCCTTGTCATTTCTAGGCTGGACTACTGCAATGCTCTTCTGGCTGGACTTCCATCAAGCACCTGGTCTTTAACGAGCCCAAAAGAGCCCACATCACACCTCTCTTTATATCTCCTTGCACTGGCTGCCGGTTATGGCTCACATCAAGTTCAAGACACTGATGCTTGCATATAGAACAGCCTCAGAGTCAGCACCCGCCTACTTCCACTCATTCTTACGAATCTACATCCCCTCCAGAAGTCTGAGATCCACTAGTGAGCGACGCCTCGTGGTACCATCACAAAGAGGCACAAAATCACTTTCTAGAACATTTTCGTTTACCGTTCCTTGCTGGTGGGATGTTCTTCCAACCCCTATCTGGAATGCTGATTCCCTGACATTTTTCAAGCGACAGCTGAAAACTCACCTCTTCGTCACTATCTGACTTCATCCTAAAAAAAAAAAATGTCTCTTTTCTTTCATCTTTCTCTGTCTATCTTGTACTTATTTGAACAATGCTTGAAACTTGGTATGACAAGCACTTCCTGTCTATTTGCCTCTTTAAGATGAATCGCTTGATATATTCCCCAATTGTAAGTCGCTTCAGATAAAAGCTAAAAGTCTGCTAAATGAATAAATGTAAATATAAATAAATTGTCAAATCAAGATAAGAATAAAGAAAGTCAGATGGTTTTGCAATGACATGAGTAAATTGTGTCAGATTTTTGTACAAAACCAAAAAGTTTTCAAATCAAACTACAATATGTCAGTTTCAGCCAAGTATGAATGACTGAAGGAGCCTAAAAATGGTTGATCAACATTTTAGGGTGTGAATTAAACCATTAACATGAATAAATCATTAAATTAAGACAAGGATAAAAAAAGTTAAATGGGTTTGCAACGACATTACCATTTTTCTTCACAACCAAAATTTTAAAACTCAGAAAATCCTAACCTAACCCTAACTACAAAATGTCGGTTTCTCCCAAGTATGAATGACTGAAAGACCTAATGATGCAGCACTGGTCTTTGCGGTTCCGTCGCATGTTGAAGAAACAGCTGTCTGCGATGGCAAAGACATGCGGGGGGAGATCACCCAACCGCCGGTCTGTGTACTGCTCCACCTGCTCTGGAGTGTAGATTGGCAGCAGCTGGTAAGGGTTCACTGCCACCAGAATCGAACCTGTGTATGTCTGTCAAAACAAACAAACAAAAAAGTTGTTTCAAGGTCTTTAAAAAAAGATTATAGAAAGTCCCTGAGATGAAAAACTATTAAGCTTTTGCAGTTGGAAGAATAATACATTTATAATAAGATCTACAGTATGTAATTGCTCAGTGCATGAACTGTCCTTTAATATAGCTGGACTTCAGGGCGGAATGTTGGATTTACTGTAAAATGTGTACGTCAATGTTGTATAACTATATGATCCGCTCATCAAACTTGGAACTGGCTGTTTCTATAGAAACAATCTTGTTATTAAACAGGAAGAGCAAAGAACTGTTGGTGAATGAACTGAAGTTGGTGAATTAAGTGGACAATTTAATCCCTATTTTGGTCATTTTAGGTTCACAGATCTTGAAAACTGGTATTTTAAATCATATATTTAAATGTATCCATAATCTAAAGTGGCGGTTAAAAACTCACATAGATTGCTCCTTCTTTGTAGCGCACTAGAAGGTTCCGTAACAGTCCAGCCTCATTTAGGTCACCCAGCCTTATCATATCATCCACACCGTTCACTGAGGTGGGATGCATGGGCTTCAGGGAGTTGTCCTTTTTAATCTTGTGCTCCTGGAAATCATGCCATAGAAGACATCAGCTACACTTCTACAGTCAAAAGCAGCAGTTACCTAAGACTGCCTGCATTTATATTACCTTTCCCTCATCGTCGATGAGCTGAAGTTGCCCAGTGTCTGAAAGTCTGACTTCAGCTCCGATTTGGACCCCATCACTGCAGTCCACCCACACATAGTCTCCCTAAAGCGGTTGATCGATATTTTAAATTAAACTGTTAACATTAATAACTGTGTATGCTAAATAAAGACAAAGGAACTGATGATAGTATACTTGACTTTAAAACTTCTTTAAGACAAAATGTTCATACTATGCCGACTTTCTGAACATGGACCATGGTAATGCCATATTATCCTATCTTGGAATACCATGTACCATGGTATGATTACAGCAATTATGCTGTACCATTTTATTTATACATACATATATCAAACAATCGTGGTATTGGTACAGTACTTCGATATTTGCTCAACCCTAAACTAAAGGACAAATCATGATTAGATAAATCTACGGCATTATAGTCCATACAGTCCAGGTTTACACATTAAATACAAATAAATCACATCTAATCATCTCTAATCTTGTTTGTTGAACTCTAGGTCCTAAATTACAGGCCTAGAAACTGCATGTATGTTTACTGAATACAATTATGATCATTCATTTGTATTCATGTCAACTATAATTTAATATAAAATGAACCTAGAATAAAAAGTATCATGGTAACGCCACAGTAATTTCCGTATCCAAATTTACCTTCCTTAACACCACCATGACTGAGTCCTTTTGTCCCCCAGCCTAAATAATAGAACAAAGGATACATTTTAGAATCAAATCTCGCCAAGAAAAATTCATTAGTGGAGATTATGAACAAAGGCAAAATGGCGTCTAACATACACGTACACATTTCCTGAAGTACAACACAAGAGTTTCATCTATTTATGTATAACAAAACAACAAAACCAAACCATTGAAACCATAAGAAATCCAATGTGAGCTACCTTTACTGGTGGATATTTGATGAAGTCTCCTGATCTATGAGTATTTTTTTTCACTCTTCTTTGAAGCCAGAACAGATCCCCACAGTGTGAATGTTCAGCCAAAAGAAATGACCTCAGGTGCCTGCTCGGGAACAACAGGTCTTTATGATACTTTGACTTTGCACCCTGACTACCACATCCATAATGATAAACACAAGGAAGCTCTGTACTCCAAATCAGGACAAAAAGAAAAAAAAAGCTGTTATTAGAAGATGGTATAAATACCACAAAGCACACCAGAGAATATTAAGAAAATAAAGCTTCAAGATATAATGTCTTTTACAGTAAACACTAGTAAAATTGCAAAAGAAAGGCAGTGTGGACCTGCATAGACACACTAGTGATGTAAATATCAATCTACAGAACAAAACTAAGACAAATGAAGAAATAAATACAATATTACTAATCTGAACATTTTCAGTTTTACATGCTTTTTTCTTTTTCACAGTAAAGTGCAGAACCTTTGGACCCACGTGACAACATATGGAGGGCTGAGCTCTGATCATAAAAGGGCAATCAAGTTGTAAATAGCATAGTGTCATAGTTACCCAGGGTGGAGCCATTCTGGAAAGTCATATTTCCATCGGGCAATACTAAACTTCATTGCAGGAACTCACAGTGATTAGTTTATGTGGTGTGGTGTTTTCAGGTCACAGGCAGTTTATAAAACAGTCAATAGAATGAACCATGCACAGTATAAAGAATAAACAAAATAAACCTTAAACAGATTTTTAAAAATGTATATCCTACATTATACTACAGAAAGAAATAAGATTAGATATAATTGTTGAACTCTCACAATCAACGCAGG
>NW_015542493.1:193815-194185 GCF_001515605.1 Sinocyclocheilus anshuiensis
AATGCTTACTGTAATATTTTTTTTTCACACCAAGTCATTGATTTGTTACACATTGTAGGAAATACTAATAACAAAATTCAAATAATACTAAGCTATTTTAAGCTTGTTTGAAACATCAAATCGGTCTACTAACATCCTTGATTTAGTGTAATTCATAAAGACTACCAAGTAATTTTTGAAAATGGAAGAAAATGGTAGACATTTTACTATCATCTTCAGAATATTAGAAACATATATTTGATCAATGTGGAAAATGTTCTAACAATAATGAAAAGAGTACTAGTGAAAAAGCAGACCAGATTTCCTGCTGCATATCTGACGTTTCATCGGTTCCGTTAAAAAAAAAAAAAAAAAAAGATCCCCAAAAACT
>NW_015542493.1:194553-199285 GCF_001515605.1 Sinocyclocheilus anshuiensis
GTTTTCTTCGATTCCGTTAAAAAAAAAAAAAAAAAAAGATCCCCAACAACTTCCTGGAGCTCAAATTGTACATAATGGCACTAACGACACAAAGGTGATGGGCTTCATTCCCAGGGAAAGCAAGAACTAATCAAATATACTTTGAAAGCAACGCAAGTTACTTTGGATAAGAACATCTACAGCTGTGACTATATTCAAAATCTAACATCTAACTTCTTAAGTTCTTTTATTTATGAAGTCTGGTGAAGTGCATTAAGTACCAAATGTACTTACTAAAGATTCTTTGTAAATGTATCCAGTTTTACCGCAGTAGCACATAATAGAGTACACACAGACAAATAAAAGAATGAAAAAAAAAATGTACAAAACATCCAAATTATTATTCAAACCCAGAACAACATTATATCTGTAAAACAGCACAAAAAAAGACTCCGTGAAAACCACTTCCACTAATCACTTCCATTAAGAACAATTTTCTTACACTGAAACATAAAACAATCCACACATTCTTATAATATAAATTCACATAATTATACAGATTATTTCAAGTACACATTTCACTGCTTTGTACTATCATCAGTCACTATAGTGCTTGAATGTTTACAGTGATGAAAAAAAACTAGAAGGGTTAGAGGGCATCATATCTGGTTAGTACAAGACTATTATATTTTCAGTGTGGACTTAATTTCTGGCTAATCTGGAAGCGATTAACTTTAACTTTTGTATTTCAAGCACAAAAAAAATACCAGTTTCACCCATGTTACAAGGCACCAAAACATGGAAAGCTAGCACACTCCGGTGAGAATGTGCGCAGTGTGTACTTGGTGTGATTCAAACTAAATACAAAAGTTACATCAAACATGACCTTTCTGATCTTTAAAGTCCATTACAGAAAAAGCATTGCCTCTACAACTAAAAAAAAAACAAAATAAGACAACAAAATGTTTCTTCTAAAATGGAATACTTAAGGAGAAAAACAAAAAGCATTGGCTAACCAGGCTGCCTCATAACCAATGGACAGTCTAACAGTCCACAGTAAGCAGCAGTTCCTGTAAAAACAGTTTGATGGTTTACGATCATCTTTCTCTCTCTTTGAGACTGTAAAAGTAAGTAGATGATTGTGCACAGCAACCTGATAAACCATGACAGGTCCAGCTTTTGAAGAGCATTCCTGTGTTCGACTATGCTGAAGGACAAAGATTAAGACCATGGAGTGGCATCTATGCCCGCTCCTTGCGCTTTAATTTGGAGCTCTTCTTGGGAGTTCCGTTCTTGTTGAGCAGCTTCAGGACTCTGTCCTTATGGTCCAGTACTTTCATCATGGTGTCGCGAGCTTCAGACACCTGATCCATCACAAGCTTGCAGCGCTGCATGTTGCCCTGGACAGAGTCAGGTCAAAAGGTCATGAATGCATTTACAGTAACGTTGTTATGGGTTTTGGGGAAGTTGTTAAATATGTGTGTCAAATTTTGCATCAAATTCAGGATTGTTATTAAAGGAGAAACAAAACTGTGTTCCATGTGACAATTCTTTGGTACTTTTGGTCTTTCTTAAAAAGATTGATGTTGGTCACCAGTCTCATTATATAAATTAGCTAAAGCGTTACATTTTTCAAAAATTCTTCTTTTGTGGTCTGAAGGATATAAGAAAGTTGTGTAAAGTTAGAACCAGACCAGGGTGAGTAAATGATGACTTAATTTTAGGTGTTGAAAATATATATATTTTTTTTTAAATGAATTGCTTGTTATATTTTACATTTAAAGAGACCCTTATGTTCTGTTGCATTTTGTTTTCAGGTAAAAAAAAATTATGAATGCATAAGAGGAAGTGTACATTTTAGGTGCTAAATCACGATTTCTCTTTCAAGGTGGGTTGGTATGGTGGCCCAATAGTCCACAACACAATGAAATTAACACAACAAAATGAAATCGACACAACACAACGCATAGGACATATTTTGTTGTGTTGTGCTAATTTTGTTGTGTTGCGGCTTGTTTCCATTGAGTTGTGCTAATTTTGTTGTGTTGCGGCTTGTATCCATTGTGTTGTGCTAATTTTGTGTTGTGGCTTGTTTCCGTTGTGTTGTGCTAATTTTGTGTTGTGGCTTGTTTCCGTTGTGTTGTGCTAATTTTGTGTTGTGGCTTGTTTCCGTTGTGTTGTGCTAATTTTGTGTTGTGGCTTGTTTCCGTTGTGTTGTGCTAATTTTGTGTTGTGGCTTGTTTCCGTTGTGTTGTGCTAATTTTGTGTTGTGGCTTGTTTCCGTTGTGTTGTGCTAATTTTGTGTTGTGGCTTGTTTCCGTTGTGTTGTGCTAATTTTGTGTTGTGGCTTGTTTCCGTTGTGTTGTGCTAATTTTGTGTTGTGGCTTGTTTCCGTTGTGTTGTGCTAATTTTGTGTTGTGGCTTGTTTCCGTTGTGTTGTGCTAATTTTGTGTTGTGGCTTGTTTCCGTTGTGTTGTGCTAATTTTGTGTTGTGGCTTGTTTCCGTTGTGTTGTGCTAATTTTGTGTTGTGGCTTGTTTCCGTTGTGTTGTGCTAATTTTGTGTTGTGGCTTGTTTCCGTTGTGTTGTGCTAATTTTGTGTTGTGGCTTGTTTCCGTTGTGTTGTGCTAATTTTGTGTTGTGGCTTGTTTCCGTTGTGTTGTGCTAATTTTGTGTTGTGGCTTGTTTCCGTTGTGTTGTGCTAATTTTGTGTTGTGGCTTGTTTCCGTTGTGTTGTGCTAATTTTGTGTTGTGGCTTGTTTCCGTTGTGTTGTGCTAATTTTGTGTTGTGGCTTGTTTCCGTTGTGTTGTGCTAATTTTGTGTTGTGGCTTGTTTCCGTTGTGTTGTGCTAATTTTGTGTTGTGGCTTGTTTCCGTTGTGTTGTGCTAATTTTGTGTTGTGGCTTGTTTCCGTTGTGTTGTGCTAATTTTGTGTTGTGGCTTGTTTCCGTTGTGTTGTGCTAATTTTGTGTTGTGGCTTGTTTCCGTTGTGTTGTGCTAATTTTGTGTTGTGGCTTGTTTCCGTTGTGTTGTGCTAATTTTGTGTTGTGGCTTGTTTCCGTTGTGTTGTGCTAATTTTGTGTTGTGGCTTGTTTCCGTTGTGTTGTGCTAATTTTGTGTTGTGGCTTGTTTCCGTTGTGTTGTGCTAATTTTGTGTTGTGGCTTGTTTCCGTTGTGTTGTGCTAATTTTGTGTTGTGGCTTGTTTCCGTTGTGTTGTGCTAATTTTGTGTTGTGGCTTGTTTCCGTTGTGTTGTGCTAATTTTGTGTTGTGGCTTGTTTCCGTTGTGTTGTGCTAATTTTGTGTTGTGGCTTGTTTCCGTTGTGTTGTGCTAATTTTGTGTTGTGGCTTGTTTCCATTGAGTTGTGCTAATTTTGTTGTGTTTCCATTTGTTGTTGGTGCTTGTTTCCATTGTGTTGTGCTAATTTTGTTGTGGATTTTTTCCATTGTGTTGTGCTAATTTTGTGTTGTGGCTTGTTTCCCTTGTGTTGTGCTAATTTTGTGTTGTGGCTTGTTTCCCTTGTGTTGTGCTAATTTTGTGTTGTGGCTTGTTTCCCTTGTGTTGTGCTAATTTTGTGTTGTGGCTTGTTTCCCTTGTGTTGTGCTAATTTTGTGTTGTGGCTTGTTTCCCTTGTGTTGTGCTAATTTTGTGTTGTGGCTTGTTTCCCTTGTGTTGTGCTAATTTTGTGTTGTGGCTTGTTTCCCTTGTGTTGTGCTAATTTTGTGTTGTGGCTTGTTTCCCTTGTGTTGTGCTAATTTTGTTGTGTTGTGGCTTGTTTCCATCGAGTTGTGCTAATTTTGTGTTGTGGCTTGTTTCCACTGAGTTGTGCTAATTTTGTTGTGTTGTGGCTTGTTTCCATCGAGTTGTGCTAATTTTGTGTTGTGGCTTGTTTCCACTGAGTTGTGCTAATTTTGTTGTGTTGTGGCTTGTTTCCATCGAGTTGTGTTAATTTTGTGTTGTGGCTTGTTTCCATTGTGTTGTGCTAATTTTGTTGTTTTGTGGCTTGTTTCGATTGTGTTGTGCTAATTTTGTTGTGTTGCGGCTTTTTTTCCTTTGTTATCTATACGCAGCATTAACTGCATCAATAACAGGCTGTTAGCATAATGTATAATACAGTGAAATATATAAAACACAGTGAAACTCTAATTAAGCCACTGTAGAGACTTCTGGTGGAAATTACACTGAAATACAGCTGCAGAACCCACCAGCTGTAGCAGCTGTGCAGCACACAGGTGCACTTTCCAGCCCTGAGCTCGACATCCTACTCCTCTCTGATTGGCCATTTCCTGAAGGCTTCCTTTCTTCTCCTCTGAGGAGACAGTAGTGAGATGGTTTTGCTTCATATAATATGACCATATTCAATACTATAATCATATTTTAAAAAGGGATGCACCGATCCGATACTCAATATCGGTATCGGCTCCGATACGGTCATTTTCTGCTGGATCATGTATTGGTCAGACGAGACCGATCCAAATTCGATATTCTGCGTATAGTATTCTGTGTTATTGTTAAGCCCCTCGGAAGGCACAAAAACATTATAAAGCACCATAAAGTTTTCGTGCACTATATTCCAAGTGTTCTGAAGCCGTTACATAGTTTAATGTGAGGTACAGATGAATATTTAAAGGGGTCCTATTATGCTCTTTTACAAAGTCTTGATTTTGTTTTGGGGGTGTACGAGAACATGCTCTCATGCTTGGTGGTTCGAAAAACGCATTATTTTTCACATAATTTACATTATTACAATACCT
>NW_015542493.1:199587-200963 GCF_001515605.1 Sinocyclocheilus anshuiensis
ATTACAACACCTCTCTCCCCAGTCTGGCATGAACGGCTCGAATAGTTCCTGTATCAAATGAAGGCCCGCCTTCTGAAACACGAAATGTGCTGTGATTGGTTAGCTGGGCCAGTGTGTGTTGTCATGCCCCTTACCATAGCCGCCTGCGAGCTTCAGAGTAATTATTGCGTCAAAATCAAATCAATTTGAGCGTGATTTAAACCCTGATGATTGTAACCACTCTAAGTTCGTCTGCCTTGGGAAAGCTAGCGTCACGAGTTTCACAATTTGAGTTGAATTACTGAAATAAATGAACTTTTCCACAACATTCTAATTTATTGAGATGCACCTGTAGTGATAACACTCGATGCCTTCTCTAGTGCAGCTCAACCAGGTCTCGTCCCATTCGTCGGTATTTGTGATATCACAAATCCCGGACCAAACGAGTCGTTCATTGTAGTTTTTGAACAGTGATTTCTGTTAAATAAAATATCTCCTTTTGAATTGGACTTTGAGCTTTGTAACTTCGCAGATCTTTTTTATGCTCAAACAGCAACATTACAGACTAACTAAAGTTGAAAAAGTGAAAAAGCATAATAGGACCCCTTTAAGTCAAGTTCATGGAAACTCTTCTCTCCGATGCGGCTGTCTGTCATCCTCCATTCAGCATTCAAACTGCGTGTCGCGTTCGGTTACGACAGTCAAGACGATGAAACTCTCTCCAAGAGCGCAGTAACTGAAATTTAAAACTGTTAAAAGAAAAGGCTCAAACTATCGCACAGATTTAATGCACTAAGCATCAATATCTCTTCACTTTGTGCTTTGAACTTTTCTATGCTGCGCGCTGTGACTCCGTGTTGCTTCAAGTGCATCATTCTGCGCACGGGATGCGCATAAGCGCTTTGTGCCGCTCTGTATTGGGAGCCTTTCGTATTATAATACTTTTGCGTAATGAAAGATTATTAGCCTTTCTTGTTCTGTCCTATTTATCATATGCTGCTGCCTCCATTACTGTGCTATACATTTAAAAGGAATGTCTTTTAATTTTATAGTATATATTTACTTGTTTTTCATGAATGTATTTTACAACAATACAAAGAGCAATGAGTAATTATTCACTTTATAATAGTATTTTTGTCATAGATTATGATTATATATTTTTTCATTTTCTTTATAATAATTACTTTTCTTTATAATGAAGTTGTCTATGTTTAGTAGATTGTGTGTAACATTTAACACACTGATGATCAGGTCAACACACTGAGGTATAGAAATTCTACATTGATTATATTAAAAAAAAAAAAAAAAAAATCGGATTGGTATTGTCCGATACTCAGAATGTTTGGTATCAGAACGGTTCTGAAAAAATGGTATCAGTGCATCCCTATGCAGTAGTC
>NW_015542493.1:207026-215192 GCF_001515605.1 Sinocyclocheilus anshuiensis
AAAAAAAAAAACAGTTCTGGTATAGGATTGGTATCGGTATCAGCTGATACTCAGAATTTTTGGTATCGGATCAGATCTGAAAAAATGGTATCGGTGCATCCCTAATTTTAAAAAGAGCAAGGAAAAACTGAGCAAGCAGACAATGTTCAAAAGGTACTTACCTTTGACTCTGATGTCACTGTACCTCTGGAAATGGTGATAGGCAGCCTTCCATGGGTTACGGTATTGGCGCAACAGAGTAAGGGGAGGTCTGGGGCGGACTGGTACATAACGAACACCGTCCTCATCTGCATTAATACATCCAATGTTACAATTGAACAAGTGTACACCCATTTTGGGGGTATTACAAATTTGCACTGCTAACCAATATCAAACGTAAATTGAAAAAAAGAATAAAAATAACATATAATATATAAAATTATATTTGGTGCAAGTAAACTTTTCGAAGGAAACAATGAGTCCTATTTATGATTTTTGACATTAGTCCAAATTGTTCATATTTATAAGCCATTTCTAATGCTAAAGCAGATAGTTCGCAAATGAAATCACGTTCATGTTGACAGCTTTGTTAAAAAAAATTACGTGTATGAATCTGTATTATAATTTATTCTAATGAATTTATGTGAATATTGTTTTCACGTTCACTTAAATTAAAAGTTGCTATTATGTTTTTAATGTTCTGTAAAAAAAATCTATTTACAGTAATGAAGGCATCAGTATCAGTAAAACTGGCATTCAGTCAGTACTTAAAAAAGGTAATTAAACCAATATTTACAATACTGTCTTTATACTGTTTTCACATTAATTTTGATATTCAGTGTGAAAATATATTTACGATTACACATTTTATTGCTATTTTCAAAATTATTTTACTGTTAGGTGCAATTAATCACGATTACTTACATTGGTGTGATTAATTAATTATTTATTTATTTATTTTTAAACGATCAACAGTTTGTTTCTTTTATCAGAAAAAATACCTGTTTAGTGCAATTTTACATAATCAGCAATTTTTATGTTTCTGACATTAATGTCAGTTTTGTGACTTTTGTTGCATGGTGCAGACTGCATCTATCAAATATTTTTTTTATGATTTTCAAAAGGTATACAATATATATCCATGGATAATCTCACCAACATATTCCCTAGGTGGAGACTCATGTCTTCCAGGTCTGTTTCCTGAAGCTCGGCTGCTAGCTCTCTCTTCGTCTGTGCTGTTGGTCTCCACCATCTCTGTCTCCTCAGTGGAGATCACATGCTGCTGTTTGCGGGGTTTTTTTCTTGGAGAGGCCCCAGGCAGGAAGTCTCCGGGTTGAGTAGATATGGCCAGGGTGGAGGCCTGGGAGGAGAGGGATGGAGCTGGACCTGTTGAAGAAGGAGCCATGGGCACTGCAAAAAAGAGAACTCATAAATATATTGTAATTTCATTATTTTCTCATATTCCACCTTTATATTTTGTATTTAAACATAACCTGATACTTTTTGTACAATAATAAACTATGTAAAACTGCATTTGAAGTAATTTATTCCAAAATCATCAGGTATGTAATTTTGTTTGATGGACATACGGTAAATAGAGTACCCACCCTTGAAAAACAGCAGGAATGGTTAAATAACCAATATCATAAGGTCATTTGTTTATAGCTGTTATGACTGTATAGCAATATGTGGACTCCTGTTTTGACAAGCACTCCTACCTGCTTGTGTAGTGTCCATTGGCTCAGTTTCCTGTTTCACTTTAACCTCTGGAAGGGTGGAGCTCAGGGCAGCAGTGCTGGTGGCCGCTGGCTGAGTGGGAGAAGCCACTGCATTGGCCATGGAGGCAGGCACAGGGGGAGTGACAGCCATGGCTGCAGGCAGGGCTGAAAGAATGGCAGTGGGCTGAGAGGGAGGCGTTGGAGCTGGTGGGGCCAGAAGGGTGGGAATGGCCTGTGAGTGATGCTGGGTAGGAGTGGACAGTGCCTGCTGCTCACCTCCGTGACTCGGAAGAGAGCCTCCACGGTTGCCATGACTGGGGGCGCCATTGCAACATGAACATCAGATTTGGGCTTCACTCTAATTACAGAAAGAGCAGAACCACATTACACATTCAGATCTGCATGCATAAACCCAGTTTTAGACAATCAGATCACATGCACTGTTAACAGGGTTCCCACATTTGATTTTTCCATCAGGAATTTTAAAAATAATTTTATAGCAGTCACACCCAATTTCTTGTAATTTTCAGCAGAGGAAATACTGCAGAACTGAACTATGAAGAAATGTCCATGGCTGTTCCATATCCTTGCTTGGACGCAATTTAAACAGAAATAGTGAAATATCATTTCTTCAGCACTGTGATATACATCTGAGTGTAAATGATTAAAGCTGCAATCCGTACGTTTTGCCTCTTTGCTGCCATCTCTGTTTGAAACCGGCAAGTGCGGTTATTTGCAGAATTATTTTCTTTACGTGGGCCATGCGTCGGCACGGCTCCTCAGTGCGGATGAATCTTAATGTTTTGAGGAGGTGTATGTGTGGCTGTACATTGGATACTGTACATCGGAATCACAGACTCTAGCCTACGTCTTGGAAGTATGACCCAAATAAGAATTTTCACTGGATATTGTTATCTGAACAAAGTAACAAGTCTGCCACTTCTGTTCTGACCAACTGAGGAAAAAAGCATTCATCGAGCTACCAATGGTGATTAAATCTAATGATCGCTTAGCTCATATCACATAAAAACTAGGGATGTAACGATTCACTCAACTCATGATTCGATTCACGATTTTGATTTCACGCTTCGATTTTCTCACGATTTTTTTAACAAAATGAGATTGAAGACATTACACAGTAAATGAGGCGTCCTTTTATTAGGCTACTGCTGCACGTTTCTTTGTGAAATTGAAATATAACAAAACCCCAAATCAAATAAGCAAGTTACACAAAAGAAATCTCTTCATATAAAAAAAAGGCTTTGTCAGTGCTCTTTTCATTTAAAATGAGAGGCAACCACTGCATTTTAATCATCATCCAAACAAGGATGCAGCATACATACATCACGAGCAGTTTTTAATCTAAATTAGACTGTATTATTTCGAAATTTGAAGCAAAAACAGAATAGTATGACTTTAGTTTTGTGAAACTATACTACATAAAACATATCTGAACAAAACAGCAGATGAGCTGAATGAGACGCAAATTCACTCTCTGCCAGCAGGTGGCGCTTATGAACAGCAATGATGTAGTGTTTTCTAGGTTACCGCTATAAACAAAGCAGAGCTGCGTTTATGAACACTAATATGCATCGTTCAGAGACAAGATGAAAAGAAAATACCACGTAAACTTTTCTAAAGACAATCAGTTCCCCTCACATACATTCATATAAACTCCTACTCCAATTGTATCGCGATTTGTTTGGCATCTCAACTGTTTTAAATCGCCACATATTTGAATCGATTTTCAACCGGCTTGCGGTTAATCGTTACATCCCTAAAAAAACTGCACCAATTTTTATTATTGTTATACATTGTTCATAAAATGTTAATGTTATAAACATCAGCATTGCGTAATTACGTGTATATAGTGTGTATTAGCGTTACATGTAGATTTCAATTTCTGTACAGTCTAACCTCTAATTGTCATAACATTCGAACTTCATTAGAAATTATTTTAACCCAAAAAGCTAATTATTCTTCGTTAGCATTGATTCACTTTGAAAGACAAAACTTGCAATCCCACGTAGGATATCTGTAATCAGATGCACATTTAAAACTGGAATATACTTTTTCATTGTTTCATAAACACATAATACTTTCCAGATTACAATCCGCCATCAAATTGATAAATTTAATTATTCCAGCTGCTGTGAGAAAAGGCTATAAACGATCCGCCACCTGCAGCATCCTCACATGCGATATAGCCTACTAGCCGGGACGTCTTCTTTATGTTTACAGATGTGATGTGATGTGATGTAATGACGTCGACATGCTCGAATTTCCCACGAAAACCTACCCGTACCACTCAAAATATAAAACATTAGACCTATAAGCTAACCATTGTGAATCGGGCTAAGGTAAGGATGTTTTGAACACTGACTGGTTATGTACTTATTCAAAAATTGATTTCGGAACATTTTCAACCAAAAACAGTTACGGACTGCAGCTTTAATGAAAAAGAGGGGAAAAAAATGTAGATGGGCACATTTTGGATTTTTAATTGGTGTGGGATTTTGCACTCAAAAATGGAGGCAAATGAATGCTTGTTTGCAAGGACAAGGTTTAAGCAGAATAAATAATTGGGGACGTCCTGTATACGCAAGACAGCATGATCAATTTTACTGGAAGGTCCAGTTATGATATTTTGATTAAAAATGATAAAAAATCAAAGTAAAAAAAAGTTATAAATAAAAAATATACATAGGTTAATCATTAACAATAGATTATAACATGCATTTGAAAAATAAATAGGGTGCATTTTCATTCTCAGGCCTGGAGATCACGTTCATCCAGGACTGTGGGAACCCTGTGTTAGGAACATTGTCTTTTGTCCAATTTTTATTAGGATAACGAAGGATCTTCAGGCAGGGCTTACCCCGCTGGGCGAGGGGATCCTGAGAGCCTTATCCCACTATCCACTCGGCCAGCGATATGCTCACTTGGCTGCGCTGGGATCAGACTTTTACGCACTGCCCTAGAAATACACCCCAAAAGCGGTCTTACACTATTTTATCAACATCAACTCTATTTTTAAAGACGCAAACACATGATACTGGGTTACTTCTCAGGATGGCAATAATGAGGGGGTGAATGAATGAAAATGTTCATATATGAAGGATAGTTTGGCCCCTCAGTAGCTACCATACTATAAATATATATGCTATGAAATGGTAATACAGGCTGTGGAATGAAAGCTGACTCACCCCTCGTTCACAGTTTTTTTGCGAAGGATGCTAGGTCGGGGGGAGGAGACAAGTGTGGGTGCACCTGTAGCCGCCCCCTGGGGGTGTGTCAGCACCATCGTAGTGACAGGCTGCGTGCCACTAAAAGTGATCCCGATTGGATTTGTGGCAAAAGCAGGACTTTCAGCCAAAACAACACCTGTATAACAAAACAGATTTCATAAAGCACAATAAGTGATCAAGCAAAGATTCCCTTTTAGATAATCCATTTTGATAATACCTAAAATTTATTTAATTTGGATTTAAAAAAGAATAATTTTCCAATCAAAGTTTCTGAATATCTTTGAAAGGAATGGGGCTTCGCTAAACTTACCTGGTGGTTTTGCTTCTGACTGTGGCTGTTGTGTGGCGACTGGAGCCTGCTGTACGCTCTGGGTGCTGATTGGTGCAGTGGCATGCAGCCCCTGAACTCCTATTGGTGCAGGTTGAATGCCCTGAGCAGTCATAGAGGCTGGCTGAATGTTCTGAGTGCTGATCTGGGCAGACTGTAGACCGATGCGATCCACTGCCATCAGCTGCATGGGGTTCAAGTGCACAGTGGTGGCCACACCAACACCTGCCTGAGCAGGAAGAGCTGAGCTCTGAGCTGGAGCCGTGACTGAGGAATAAAGCACAGAGTCTTGGTTGGAGGTCTAAAAAACATTTATGGCCTGTTTACACCTGGTCACTTCATGCGTTTTCGTTGATCAAATATCTATCTGATTTGTTAAAACGTTTCCATTTACACTAGGCTAAATAAATGTGTCTTTGCAAAACGGATATAAATCCGATCTTTAATTCCCACGCTATATGCAAATTGAACGGAGTTCAGCAGATAAGCACTGCATTTTATTCACTATCAGCTAATTTCAAGATCAAAGACCACAATAGAAGAGAGTGTGGCATCAGAATTGTAAAGATAAGTTAGTCTCACTACTTTTAATGAAGATGATCGTGTGTTGAGCGAAACTGTGGACTATGGTTCCCTGTAATTCCCCTACATAAGTGTCTGCATCTTTCAGTTTCAGTTTGCGCGTTGGATTTTTGCATAGATACTCATCCGCGGCAATGATTATAGTCAGTCATATCTGACTATAACATATCATGTAGCCTATAACATGCTCACACGTTCATTATTTTAACAAATTTACGTATGTGGTTTCAACAACCAGATGCATTTACACTTGTCCAGTTTCATCTGGAATGTGGCCCAGACCACCTCCTGAAGTGGATGGAAACCTCGGATGGAAATCCGCCTCGAAAGCATTTCAAAGGGCATTTACACCTGATCTTTTCACAATCGGATAGCTATCTGATCAGAGAAAGTGCATGAAGTTACCAGACGTAAACAGGCCCTTAGATATTAGCACAGAGGTTCTGGTAGGTTGTGTTTACCTGGGTAAGGGCGGATGGTGGAGACCGAGCTGGTAATGGGGGTGTAGGTGTGGGTTAGAGGATATGAGGATGAGGGGTATGTGGGTAAGAAGTACTGAAACTGCACTGGCACTGACGGCCTGCAGAAGAACACAAACGGTTAAACATGACACAAGCTTCATGACACAATTCACTGATAATTGATAACTGATTGCTTTGGTTTAGTTGAATTAATTCAGGGGTATGCAATTTTGCTCCTGAAGGTGTTACATCCTGAAGACCTTGATTACCTTGGTGCAAGTGCATTTAATCGGGGTTGGAGCTAAACTCAGAACAGTGGTCCTACAGGCGCAGGATTGGACACCACTCCCGATTCATTCACGATTAACTGCCAGAGCTTAACCATCACAAGAGGAGTTTTTAGAGAAGTTTCACCTGTTATCGCTGCGAGCCTCCATGGTGACAGGGTTTGGAGAAGAGCGATGACCTGGGATGGGAATCAGGTTGGTTCTTTCCCCTGGGTACTCTGGCTGGATGCGTGGGGAAGTGTGGGCAATCGGTTGAGGAACCACTTTAGCTGGAGAGGCCAGAAACATTAAGCAAGAATGAAAAACTGAGTCAGTTCTAACCTACCTAAGATTCTAATCCTAGAATGAATCAATCAATTTATCTAAACAAACTACCGACCCATCCATCATGCAAAATATCAGTCTATTTATCAAACAAACTATCAACTTATCAACTATGAATTTTAAATCTGCATCCTGTTTGCTGCCTCACTACAATAATTGACTAGAGCTGCCCACTAATAGTCGACCAAACATTAGTCAGTGAGAAGAGGCTTGGTCGACCAAATTTGGATTGATTTGCATCGCTGATTATAATGGGTTCTAATGACTTGTCGCGCTGCTCAAATCTGGTGTAGACACAGGGTTACATTAAACATTCTTTCTCAGCCCTGAAACTCAAACCTTTTTCTGATTTGATTCAGAATCTTTAAACAAAGAGTAGCAATAATCTTGAATGCTATAAACACGTGAATGGGTTGTGCTTACCGACAGGGATGGCAGAGGTGGTCACAGCTGTAGTATGGGAGGAGTGAGAGGCCATTGTCATGGTGACAATAGTGTTACTGGTCATTTGAGTATGTGGTGAAGAGCCTGTTTTAGGGTACACAGAGTTTACACAAAGTTATGAACCACATGGAAATGTTTTGTCTGTGAATAACCTTTGGGGAAAAAGTAACCTGTAGTGGTGGCTGATGAAGCAGAGTTGGTAGCTAAGATAGGAGCTACAGTGGCGGCGGCAACTGGGGTCACAGTGTTGAAGATCGGTTTCTGCAGACAAAACAATCCCCTCAAAGTTCATAAACGAGTAAAAGAAAGAACGTTGGTGGCATTATGTTAAAGCAAGAATACCCAATAACATTCTAATGCAAAAGCGTTGAATATCCTGCTAAAATACAATCTGGATATGCAGAACTAACTGATTCAATAAATATTTTAAGACGGGATTTCAAAATAGGGTCCAGGGACCTCCAAGTGGCCAACAAGAGGGTTCATGCAACATTATAAAGAAATGTACAAAATGCATTGTTTAGGGATGAGAAGAGATTAGGGATGCTAGATGTTAATTAAAATGTTTAATCATTTTAAACACATGTACCAAATTTTATATTATTACAATTTCATTCTTACTCAGAAATTGTGATTAATCACATTTTGTTTTCCAGGAAGAAATTTTATCCTATCTGTTTTTATTATTTTAAAGATTTATATATCAAATATTACTCTAACAAGGGCTCGCAAAATCGCTAGCCCGACATCCCGGGGCTATTGTGTTTTCCAGTCGGGCTACCAAAATGTATCACC
>NW_015542493.1:215529-261617 GCF_001515605.1 Sinocyclocheilus anshuiensis
TTCCTTCCTTGATTTGCGTTGTTCACTAGCTTGCACGTGTTTCTAAGTCTTGCCGATTTAAACATTCAAGTGTTTTAAACCATTCACACGCATTCGGAGCTGCGCGCACTCATTCAAAGCGTGCACAGAGAGCCGCATTTCAGACAATGCGCGTACACAGATTTGATTCCTCTTTCGCATATCCTTGCATCTGAATGAACACATACACACAAAATTATCTCAAAATAACTGTCTCGGCAAGTATTCTCGTAAACAGTCTGTTATGGCTTAAGTGAACGTAAACAGTGGTGAAAGAAATCTCAAGTGCATCATTGCTTTTTATTTATAATTTGTCTTAAATCTCATTTTGTTAAAAAGAAAAGTTGTGAGAAAATTGTATTGTGAAATCAGTATAGTGAATCGCATCGCATCGCATCGTGAGTTGAGTGAATCGTTACATCCCTATATGCTACTAGTTTTTGCTGTGGTATCAAAGAAGTATTCTGTTATTTCAATAATAAAGAACCATATTTTTTTTGCTCATCTGCAAAATGATCCGATCTGTTACTCAAAATCTGATATGGTAATGCAATATGATACGAGCCGTGGGTTTTGTGATCCGTTGCACCCCTTCTCTCTTGACTTGTTATTTGAAGAAAAAAAGCAATCACTGAAGTTTTTAATCATGATGATTTGTCCGCAGTGAAGTTCAGCTGATGTCTTTTTTTTTTTTTTATTCGGGCTACTTAAATTAATTTTGGGCTACCAAAATCTGAAGATTGTCTGCCCGAAGGGCTACCAGCGATTTTGAAATTTTGCGAGCCCTGCTAACAGTAATTACTCTAATAATGATATTTAATTTTCAAACAAAAAAATTGGTAACACATTATTTTAAGGTGTATTTGTTACACACGTTACATGTAGTCCTATTAAATTCCGTATCAGTTACAAAATATTATTACTTGCCTATAAGGCCCTTAATGGGTTAGCTCCTGCGTACCTAACTAGTCTTCTACCACGCTACAATCCATCACGCTCCCTAAGGTCGCAAAACAGTGTTGCCGAGTCCATGGTTTCCCGCGGAATTGGGCTACTTTAACACTGTTGCTGCCGTGGGTTGAAGCGACTCCAATAACGTGATATTTAGCCCCTGGAATGCGACTTTTATCAGGGGTACCCCACCAAAAAAAATATGTGTATTTTACCCCCCGAACACAATTATGCAGGTTTTGCTTTGAAAATCTGGCAACCCTGCATGTACTTACTATTATAATAACAATTAATTATACGCAAGTAACCCTAAGCCAAACCCTAATCCTAACCCTAACCATATAGTAAGTACATGTAGTTAATTAATATTACTCAGTACTTAAATGTACAATTACAATGTAACAAAGAAACCTTAAAATAAAGTGTAACCAAAAATAATATAAAAAAATGAAAAATGATTTTACAATTTTTATAAACAACATGCTGTCTTCATAATATCATGCCTTATATCTTTTCTAATACAGTATAAAAGTGTCTATACACAAGGCCCAATAAGTAGCTGCCTTTGTACTTTAGGAAGAGATTGCCTTGCAGAGGATCATAATATTTGGTGGCCTTGGCTTTAAAAAGTTTGAAAACCCTTGCTTTACATAACTTTAGATCTATAGGCTCATAGTAGGACTGACCTGTGTGATGGTGTGAGGCGGCTGGGCCTTCTGGGCTCCAATAGCTGGGTGGGAGGGAAGGGTGATGCGCGTGGCAGTGTCCCGGGGAGTGGGGGGACGCTGGATGTTGATGGGGGTTGGTGGAGGGTGAATGGTTACTGGTCGCCTAAAAATGCAAATTCAAAATTATTGGAATAACACCAAACAGTATTTTGACAGTATAATGATATGATCAGTTAAAAGAGCAAAGAGATACAATCATTTACCCATGAACCATCTCTGCAGCATGTGTGACAGGGGTGTTGATGACTGGGGACTGGGTTCTAGCAGCTGGGATGGGAGCCACCATAGTGGGCAGAACAGCAGTCGAGGTGGTTACTAAAGGTCGAGACTGTGAATATAGACACTGTGGGTAAATATAAAGAACTTTCAAGAACTAAAGAAAGATATTGCAGATCTATAAACCATAGTTTTTGAATATCCCTTTCACAACTGTGCAATCAGGCAGCAACAGCAAATCTACTAAACAACCGGGCCTGCTTATGCATGTTTTATGGCTTGCAAATATATACATATGGTTTTCTCTGTTGTACTGAACATTGTTGTTGCAAATTTCCTATGATTAAAGGGGTCATATGACGATGCTAAAAATAACATTATTTGGTGTATTTGGTGTAATGCAATGCGTTTACGCGGTTTAAGGTTCAAAAACCACATTTTCCACATACCATACATTATTGCTGCTCATCTCTGCCGTGCCTTTCTGAAACACGTCAATTTTTACAAAGCTCATCGTTCTGAAAAGCAAGGTGTGCTCTGATTGGCCAGCTATCCAGTGCGTTGTGATTGGCCAAATACCTCTAGTGTGTGACGGAAATGTTACGCCCCTTACCATATTTGGAAACACACAGCGTCTCCACGACATGACAGCGGCAACAATACTACAGCGAGAATAAAAGTTATGCCTTCTTTCTTTGCGTAAACATTTGGCCGGTGTTATGCAAATCTTCCCACACAGTGACGTAGACGTGTGGGCGTGTTTGAATGAGGCGTGGATGAGTCTTAACTTTTATTAATAATATCTCTTTGGTGTTTGAGACTTTAGTCTATGAAACTTTACGGATCTTATATATGCACGAACAGCTTGTAATACTCCAAAGACAAATGAACACTTAAAATCACATCATTTGACCCCTTTAACATACGTAACTGCATACGTAAATGAATAAAATCACAAAATTCCATATGCCTTTTTTTTATAATGAACATACATTTTTGTAGTTATAGCAAGCTCTTGAACATTTTATGGGGCAGAAATTGGGAGTAAAAAAAATATACTTTTTTATCCTTATCCAATAAATCATGAACAACTGGAAAAGTCATAGTGGCCTATGAATATTGTGGACATTGGGGAGGCCTTGGAGTCAAAAAGGTCAAGGCTCTAAACATGACATTTACTTTAAGTGCTGTTTAGATCTGAGCAGACTGTTGTGTCTAGTTGTATGTGATCAGTAAGTTGCGAAGCCTCTGCACCTGAATAGGCTGATGTATAATGTGCTGCACAGCTGCAGGTTGGCTAGGGCCTGCGTTTCCTCCTCCGGCTGGTCTGAGAACAGTAGGGCCTTTAGTGCTAGACATGACAGCTGCAGCAGCTGCGCCTGAAACACCAAACACAAGCACAAATATTACACTATTACAGTAGGTTACAGTTCATGTCAAAAACACAAACACACCAGAAAATTCACCTTCATCACATAAAGGTGACTTGTGTCATTTATAGCATCAAACAAGTGCAAAAATAGCATTTGGAATCTATTTTAGCATGAAGCTACTTGTGACATTATTATACAATTCAACACAGGGATGTAAATTAACACAATTTCATTGAGGTTTAAAAGGAAATTTTGTAATAGACTAGCTAACTACTGTAAAAGTAACAAATCCAGTGTGTAAATACACAATGTTATTCCAAAAGCCAAATTCAGTGCTAAATACAGTTGAAAAACAGGTCATATACTTGTTTGCCGTGCATTTTGATAACGTCAATTTTCTTTTTACAATTATGATTTTTACATTGTAATATGTTCCATGTGACTTCACTCTCTCTTTCTCTCTTGGTGAGTGAATTGAATGTTTTATATTTAGTAACTGTATTGCTTAAAATAAAAATACATTTTATTTTAAAAATAATGTGTAAATAAAATGAAACAAAAAAAAACATTTTTTGTTGATCCTGGGTCAACAGTATTGTCCAAAAACATAGAACTAACCCTATCCCTACCCCTAAACCTAACCCTACCCATAATTTATCCCTAAAATCAGAGGGAAATGATAGTTGAATAACAAGGGTGCAGAAGCACCTAACATTGTTGTAAGCCTAAAGCAGACATTTCCTGTAAATTTATCCCTCATATCTGATTGGTTGATTGGGATGTTGATCCAGGAACACATTGTACTTGGTGAAATCACGTTCACCATGAAATTACTAGAAATTTCAGTTTTTCGGTGTAAAAGGGCCCATCAATTCTAACTGTATGTGTTTTGCATATGGGAAAAAGAAGCCATAAAATGCCATAAAATGTATGACGTGAGATAATGTTGCATTAAAATAGCCAACAAGATTTAGCGAGTTTCTAAACATTTTCCCCCAAAATAGAACAAACTGAGTAATTTATTCAACTTTTCCACTCATATAATGCAGTTTAT
Organism: Sinocyclocheilus anshuiensis; assembly: GCF_001515605.1. Taxonomy (NCBI): domain Eukaryota; kingdom Metazoa; phylum Chordata; class Actinopteri; order Cypriniformes; family Cyprinidae; genus Sinocyclocheilus; species Sinocyclocheilus anshuiensis. The sequence continues at coordinate 219,870 of NW_015542493.1, forward strand.
GGCTGTATATTTTTTTCAACTAAAATTGACATTTCCTGTAAACTTATCCCTCAGTTCTCATTGGTTGATTGGAATGTTGTTCCAGGATCAACAAGGATGTTGATCCAGGAACACGTTGCACTTGATGAAATCATGTTCACCATGCTGGATTCTAGATCTTGAAAAACTGTAAAAATGAGCAAGTGACATTTTAAATAACAAAAAACAAAAGACATTCTTTCATAAAATTCTGTCATCATTTACTCACCTTCGTGTATGACTTACTTTCTCCTGCAGAATACAAAAGATATTTTGACCGCTGGTAACCGAACAGTTTTGGTGACCATGACTTCCATTTTATATTAAAAAAACAAACAAATAAACACCTATACATTTCTTAAAATAACTTATTTTGTGTTCTACAAAAAAAAAAGTAAGTCATACAGGTTTGGAACGACAAGAGGGGGAGTAAAAGATGAACAGAGTTTCATTTTGGGTAAACTATCCCTTTATGCAATAATGTCAGTTTTGTATGAAAAAAATGGCTGACCTCTCGGCAGATGGGAGGTGAAAGTGTGGGGAGGAGCAGGAGATGCGATCTGTAGCGCAGGTGCACTGCCCCTGAAGATCTGCACATTAGTGGCCATTAGTTGATGCAGGTTACTCTGTCCCTGGAGAAATATTATTTAATCGCAAAATGTTTGTTGCAGTAAGCACACTGTGTGTAATCTAAAGAAACCTGTCATAGTCAAGTAGTTCATCGTTGTGATAGTGCCCATACCTGCTGACCGCTGAAGGTTGCCACTGGTATAGAGGCTGGAGCAATGTTGCTCTCAAGGGGAACTGTGATATGTCCAGACACTTTGGCTGGAACAGGTATATGACCTTGGCTAACGGCTGGAGCAGGTGCTATAAGACGACTGGGCATAGGTGACTTCAGGGCAGCCTGCAGAATTAACATCATAACAAAAAGATCATTTGCGAGTTCAAGTTGCCTAAAAGTTAAGGTGATTCAAAACTAGCATTTAAAGTATCCAAAAAAAAAGTGGATGGATGCATGGATGGATGTCCAGAATCTTTCACATTTTATTTCTTCTGGGCAAACATGTACACTACTTTTTTAGTTTAGATGACTAACTTTTTAGTTTTAGATCAATAGATTTAAATTTGTCAGTGTGGTGTATCATAATATCATAATTCATAAATGTTGTGAAATATGTATGTGGATTGTGATTTAATACGTTTTTTAATAAGTTTAAGAATTAGCTTTGTCCCTATCTCCCTGAACAAAATGTCAAAATGAAGTTGATGTAAAATATTTTTTAATGGAATTGATCATTTCAAATAAGCACATAAAAATCACAGGAGCAAAGATAGTGAACTGAAGTTACCTTCACTGATCCCTCGCTGACACTGGACTGCTGGCCCTGTAGTAGTTGGACTGATGGGGCGGCCACAGTTACAGGAGGGCTGGGCTGGATAGGCACATGCTGGGGCAGAGCAGGAGGCTGGCCTAGAGCTTGGACCTGTGGGTAGGGCCTGACCACCACCATCTCCTGCTTATCATCACGGAACGATGCAATTCCACCTGCACTGCCACTGCTGCTGCCAGGCGGACCATCCTGAGAGTGATCCACTTCACGGCTGCTGTCTTCACTGCCTACTGCAACACATTATTTAGAAGTAATGGTAAATATTATTATTGTCATATTTCAGTTGTAATGTAAAATACAATTATTTTTCTTAAATAATTTAAAAATTATTTTTATTTTACAGTGAAATACTACAATATTAATACTTCTTGTTTTGTTATGATTTAGTATTTTTATTTATTAATAATATTTTATTTTATAGCCTTATTGATATATAAGCTCAAATGTCTGGCCAAACTGTGCAGACCTACAAACAAGCACAGCTGGATTTATTTATTTTATTTATTTATTAATCGCAACTGCAAAAAAAAAAATTATAGTAACTGATGATGGATTTCTTGTAACAAGGGGGTTTTGTCAACAGCATTAGCTAATTTTAGTTGTTAGTTTTCGCTATGGTATCAACCACGGGCACTTTGATTTTGATAGCGATGACCCTATCTGCAACTAAATGGTCTGGACTCCTACCTGGTTGTGTGCCTAGGACGCCGCTGTCAGTAGACCTCTGACCCGGTCCAGCTCCAGAAGGAGGCAGAGCAGCTCTGGGAAACTGCTGAGAACTCATCTTGTGTTTATTATCTGTCAGAAAAGACCAATTACAGTTGAACAGTTTTAATATCTTCATGCACTAAAGGGCAAGGACAAATATCACAACTCAAAAAGAACTGGAGAGCAGAGTGTGATTTAGAGCAGAAGTGTGAAATCCTGCTTCTGGCCACTGTGCAGCAGAGTTTACTTACAACTATACTCTTACGTGTACTCTTCAAGCAACCCCAGAGATTTAGAATACATGATTATGGTGCGTCTCTAACTAGGGCTGGATGTAAAATGCACGATGGTGGCCCCATTCAGGAGTAACGTTAGGGTTTGAGACTCCAGCTCTAGAGTTCAGTGTGGCACATGTATGATAGTTCATGTTTAGACACGGACCACAGCATTTATTTGCAAACAAAGCACATGATCGAACAAAACCAACAGCAAACTACGATCGATGCACTGCACAGACCACACATTAATCTCCATTCGCTCTCTTTTACCAAGTAATATCCACCAACACTTCAAATATTGTTATTAAGGCGCGATAAGCACTAGCTGATGGCAATGTCACTTTTGGTGCATTAATGTTTACTTCATTAAAACGGAACAGGTTGCACGACTAAATCATACAAACAGTCAACAAGCCACGATAAAATAATAGATGTTACAGATCAAAACAGAGGCGTTACTGCTGGTTGACAAAAGCTAATGAGAACCTGTTTATAAAGTGCTGGTTATATGCAGGAAGTATGGGGGTTCTTGCATGACAACAATATGAAATGTAATACAAATACAAATAAGACCTATGAGGAAAACATAAGAAACATTGTAAATACTACCGTGTGTGTGTTTGTCTGTCTGTCTCTCTCTCTCTCTCTTCTCTCTCTCTCTTCTCTCTGTCTCTCTCTCTCTCTCTCGCTCGCTCTCTCTAAAGCTTTCCCCACTCCATAGTGTGAATAATGCATCAACCAAAAAACACGAATGGCGGATAGGTGCAAACGATTTCAAAATAAAACCCCCATTTCAGCAAAGAAAGGGACTTTGATATGAGCCCCAAGTTATTGTTTTTATCCCCCTCTTATGTTTTTGGTCTTAATTTTTCTTAATGTTTAAGAATATATACTGCTTCTGGCCACTGTGCAGCAGAGTTTACTTACAACTATACTCTTACGTGTACTCTTCAAGCAACCCCAGAGATTTAGAATACATGATTATGGTGCGTCTCTAACTAGGGCTGGATGTAAAATGCACGATGGTGGCCCCATTCAGGAGTAACGTTAGGGTTTGAGACTCCAGCTCTAGAGTTCAGTGTGGCACATGTATGATAGTTCATGTTTAGACACGGACCACAGCATTTATTTGCAAACAAAGCACATGATCGAACAAAACCAACAGCAAACTACGATCGATGCACTGCACAGACCACACATTAATCTCCATTCGCTCTCTTTTACCAAGTAATATCCACCAACACTTCAAATATTGTTATTAAGGCGCGATAAGCACTAGCTGATGGCAATGTCACTTTTGGTGCATTAATGTTTACTTCATTAAAACGGAACAGGTTGCACGACTAAATCATACAAACAGTCAACAAGCCACGATAAAATAATAGATGTTACAGATCAAAACAGAGGCGTTACTGCTGGTTGACAAAAGCTAATGAGAACCTGTTTATAAAGTGCTGGTTATATGCAGGAAGTATGGGGGTTCTTGCATGACAACAATATGAAATGTAATACAAATACAAATAAGACCTATGAGGAAAACATAAGAAACATTGTAAATACTACCGTGTGTGTGTTTGTCTGTCTGTCTCTCTCTCTCTCTCTGTCTGTCTGTCTCTCTCTCTGTCTCTCTCTCTCTCTCTCGCTCGCTCTCTCTAAAGCTTTTCCCACTCCATAGTGTGAATAATGCATCAACCAAAAAACACGAATGGCGGATAGGTGCAAACGATTTCAAAATAAAACCCCCATTTCAGCAAAGAAAGGGACTTTGATATGAGCCCCAAGTTATTGTTTTTATCCCCCTCTTATGTTTTTGGTCTTAATTTTTCTTAATGTTTAAGAATATATATATATATATATATATATATGTCTTTCAAAAATGCATTTTGGGTAAATGCATAAATATTAGATGAAATTTAATCTGACTGAAGACTTGATTCAGTCTTTTGAATTTTTTATTCCATATTTCAAATTATCTCCAATTTCTCATTCATTTTACTTATTTCATTTTTTTTTCTCTTTCTCTTGTCATGTTCTGCAAAGGGAATAAAATAGAACAACAGAAATAAAGGAATGATTAAAGAAAAATAGGAATGGTCATGTATTGATTTACGTGTTTAGTTTATTTCTTAGGCTATTTTTTTCTTTTCTTTTCTTTTTTCCACAATCTCCATAGATTGCGTTTATAGAAATGAATATAAACTTATTATTTTTGTGTGTACAGGCGTTGAAGATTTAAACCACATAGGCCTATGTGTAGGCTATTAAAGAGCCAGACCCTACCTTCACATATTCAAGTTAATACATCTTTCTTATCTTCCATCTGTTGTGTCTTGAAACTGATAAAGAGTATTGCTATGAGTATATTGGGCACAAAGACTGCATTGTTTTTTTTCTGGAGAATTTCACAGGGGAAAGTAGACTAAGGTGAGCAAGTTGTAATTTTCTGTTGCCCTCTAGGAAAAGAAAAAAAAAAGATCTTATTCCTAATTATTTTTTTAGGATGTCTCCCATCTTACATACTTCATCTTACAACAAGCATCCATGATGTACAGTGGTGTGAACGTTTTTGCCCCCTTCCTGTTTATTTTGTATTTTTTGCATGTTTGTCACACTTGAATGGTACAGATCAAACAAATTCATATCACACAACGATATCCCGAGTAAATACAAAATCCAGTTTTGAAATAATGATTTCATTTATTAAAGGAAAAAAGCTGTCCATACCTGCCTGCCACTACGTGAAAAAGTAATTGCCCCCTAAATCTAATAACTGGTTGTGCCACCCTTGGCAGCAACAACTGCAACAGTAGTACTTTTACAACATTTATTTATCTTCCTCAACAGATTCCTTCTCTTTTTTCCCAATGAGATCATTTAAAGCCCATCTGGGTCATAATCTTAACATCACTTTTCATAGTAGAACAAATAGTAGAATTTTGTGAATTTATTCTGCGAATTATGTTTTGTACAAGTGAGCTGAACCACAGGTGACAGAAGTTATGTAGGCTCTTGCCATAACCACAACCAGATGAGAAACCCTAAATATCTTACAAGTGGCACCATCTTTGAAACTAATAAAATGTAGTAGTCTGATCAAGGCATTGCTGAGTACGGTTTATGCTGAACAGTAAACGACATGGCACATGGCATATTCGGTATTACTACCTTAAACATTTTCATATTATGACAACACATTTTTTTAAACTATTCTTATAACAAATTTGAGAAGTTGATACTTGGTGCGTGTTCATATGCAAGTAACCCACAGTCACAGCACTTGCAGAGATGGAGCTTGTATGGAGCAGCATTTGTGAACTGAGCCACTCCGATACACTGAAAACAACAGATCATGCACTGCTTGAGCATAAATGAACACAGTGCCATGCTTCCAAACACTGAAGCTAGTTCTTTTGTATTTTGATAACTCCGAAGGTGTGGTTCTCATTTAATTCCCTGTGACTCCTCTTGCTTGACTTGAGCACTGCATGTGCACGATTGAACACAGGGCGTCACCAGCTTTTTGCATAGGTTATATTGACAAATCATACCAGTGTACTTTGAGGTCAAATGTCTGATTTGCATGTTTAGCCTTGTACAGAGCCAGATTGAGTTTGTCTTGAATCACTGGCAGCAGGTTCTTACAGTTTTCACAGCGGAAGCAGACTGTAACTGGGTCAGGATTTAAACAGCTGAAGATCCTTTTGTTCAGAGGTACAGACTCCTGCAGAGTGGTACTGACATCAAACACCAATATAGACAGCCACATTCTGCAGAGAGAAAGAGAACATGACAAAATGAGCTTCAAAGAGCAAGAAAATGAAAAGAGAACAGAGTAAGAGAGTGAAGATGTGTGAGCATTACCTTGAGAACCATCCCATTGTTGGTCTACTTAAAACAATCTGAACTGCCATTCTAATAATCAAAAAATAAACAAACAATAAACATACAAATATACTGTATTTACATTATCAATATCAAAATCAATCCAAAGCAAAGTCAGAAGTCAAATACCATCTGACTGCCAATAAATTATTTGCAAACAAAATGCAACAATTTCATTATTTTAATCAGTGAATTTTATTATGTTAACGCTGACCATAAGCAGCACACTGAAAAGCAGAAGTATCTCCCCTGGAAACATCTGACCTTGAAACATCTCTTTCTCAGTCACTGTCACCGACAACAGAGCACAAGATGATCAGATTAAACAGATCAGGAAATTAATTACAGTAAGTACTGATGTTGCTAAAGGTGTTTATATGGTTGGGTTAGGGTAAACTGCCTAATCACTTTTTAGTAAGTCATGTGATTCTCTCCTATTTTTAATTTCCTTATAATAATACAATAAATACAATAATATGTATGTGATATGTTTGTGTATGTAATTCATGATAAATCAATGTGCTGGCATTTTGTTTTTGCACTCCCAAACAATTTAACATTAGCAAACACAAACAGCAAATTCAGTCAAAAGCAACAGTAGCAAAATAGTGTTCTTGCACATACTGACAAGCTAATGTTCACTGCTTCACATGTGTGACCCTGGACCACAAAACCAGCCTTAAGTCACTGGGGTATATTTGTAGCAATAGCCAAAAATACATTGTATGGGTCAAAATGATCGATTTTTATTTTATGCCAAAACTCATTGGGATATTAAATAAATATCATGTTCCATAAAGATATTTTGTAAATGTCCTACCTTAAATATATCAAAACTTCATTTTTGATTAGTAATGTGACAACTTTAAAAGTCGATTTTCTAAATATTTCGATTTTTTTTTTTTGCACCCTCAGATTCCAGATTTTCAAATAGTTGCATCTCGGCCAAAAATGGTCCTATCCTAACAAACCAGACATCAATGGAAAGCTGATTTATTCAGTTATTGATTCAGCTTATTTATTCAATTGTAAAAAAAAAAAAAAAAAAAAAAAAAAAAAAAAATTAACCTCCACAGGAACAAAGTCTTTATTACATTTGTGCAAAATAAAATAAAATATTTCAGCATTAGATTAAGTGAATGTGTAGCCTGTGTGTGAGCTTCTAACAGTTTACTTAGGAGTTAAATGGTGGGCTTTTAAGAACACAGGAAAGAGAATGAAGTTGTTTGGTACAAATAAAATCAGGAGGTCTGAGCATTGTGCGTAGTAAGTATCCTTTTATTTCCATGCTCAACTGACACATTATTATAGAAGTCCTAAAACAAAGTTTACCATCAAATGTTTTTTTCCCCCCTTTAACTATAAAATAAGACAGCTGCTCAAAACCAACAGACAGTTGTCTTGCTGTATTGTTGAATTAGAACTTTATAGGGCATTAAACCTTTCAAAGTGTCATAATACATATTCTAAAACAAATGGCATCACAAAATATGATAAATCAAATGCAAGTGGCACATGGGGAAGTCGTGGCCTAATGGTTAGAGAGTTGGACTCGTAACCCAAAGGTTGCGAGTTTGAGTTTCAGGTCCGGCAGGGATTGTAAGTGGGGGGAGTGAATGTACAGCGCTCTCTTCCACCTTCAATACCACGACTGAGGTGCCCTTGAGCAAGGCACCGAACCCCCAACTGTTCCCCGGGCGCCGCAGCATAAATGGCTGCCCACTGCTCCGGGTGTGTGTTCACGGTGTGTGTGTGTGTTCACTGCTGTGTGTGCACTTAGGATGGGTTAAATGCAGAGCACTAATTCCTAGTATGGGTAACCATACTTGGCCACATGTCACGTCACTTCATATAACGTTTATAACAGAGGTACAGAGTAACTAGATTTAGGCTCCATTTTAAGGTCGATATTTTTACTCTATTTGTGGAAAGGCATTTTATGCTGTCCACCAGATGGCACAACTAAACTGAATAATCAAACATTACTCGGCACTACATTTCAACACCTACTGTATAAACATAAAGTTCCTTTAAATAGATCCATATATCCTATATATAGCCTATAGATGTCCATAATTCTATATTTAAAAAAACTCAGCATTTCAAATCCTGCAGAAGTAAACAGTGCAGATAGCAATTTGTAGAGTCATTAAAATGTAATAGTAAATTACCCTCGTGACATTTCCACTATTTACGTAGTTGCCGTAAAAATGTCAAAACAAGGAAAAAGAATGGCTTACTGCCTTACAGGTTACATAAGCATTACATATTTTGCAAGTGCTAAACAAACTCACTGAAATATATTTTATTTTAGACTTAGCTACTCCATAAAATTAACCTCTATTTTGATTTGGAGGTTTTTTTCCCCTAACCTTGGAGTGTCAGCAGTACAGTAGCAATGTTCAATGTTCCAAAAATATCTCAAGTTGATTGGTGATAGAAATTTGGAGCAGACAAACATGCATTAGGTTTCCTGTCTGGCCCAAGTCCAGAAAAATTCCAACAGATTTTCAGAATAAAGCCATGCTAGTCATTCTCAATTAATATCATTCCTGAAAAGACAGGTGCTACAAAGCTTAAGGCTGACAAACAGCATCACACACTCTACTCTATTGTTTGACTTTCTTGAAATTATTCACTGTTCCCTCATAAGGATATTACAAAATAAACACAACTGTTATCCGTTTTTTTTCCCCAATCATATATTTTTATGTGCAGCCAGAGTCTATATGTGCTGATATTTTGTTTGTAATGAGGTCTGATTTTGGCATCAAGTATTCCAACAAAAGTGGTTATGGTCTAAACCAGGGGTGGGCAAACTTGGCCCTTCCAGGCCACTTTCCTATCAAGAGGGCTCAGTTAAACTCAAACTACTATTTAGATACTGTTTTCTAAATGGCTTACATGTAATTGCTTAACATGATTAGCCCTCATTCAATAGACTTCAGTATTCAAAGCTGCAACAGATAGAAATAGATACCCAACAACACAATTTAAAATACAGAATTTTTCTTCATATTTTTGTGAAATTTACCACACACAATTTAACAATCACTTTTTGATCTGCTGTTAAAATCTGTTTGCTCCCACTGAAATGTTCATGCTATAATATCTTGATATATTTGTCTGGGGCTGAAGCAATATCTCATGTTCTTGCCATGTTATTTTATCCTCCTTAGAAAGAGGCAATAAAGTCTGCATAAGCAAATGCTCAGGATGGGGTTTAGGAGGTATAACAGACTGTTTTAGACCTGAAAAGTCCTAGTGCATGGATAACAATCCCATGGCTTTAGCTTCATGTTACTCGCACACATATGGGGCATTACCTCTACTCAGGATGTTTGGCAACACTGCTGTGCTCTCATGAGTCAAAACGGTTTTCCTGGATGAGAGCGAGGCTATTTCTGTCGGTCAAGTAAGGTGCTTCTTGCAAAAGCTCAGGCATGTGTTGGGACTATATTTGGATCAATGGAATCTCCTTCTCTTAATCTAAAAAATTGTGTCTTATTTAGTTTTTAATCATTTCAGCTTACTGTATTACAGGTACAGTCCCCAGTGAAACATGAAGAGTCAAGGACACAATACTGATAAGTGATTTGTCATTTAAAACTAAACAACCGGCTTCACATTCAGCTTGGAGCATTGACTTGGTCACTGTACTGTTTCCCACTGGATTTTTCCATGAATGGCTTCACTTTTACATTAAAGCTGCAAAGGGAGGTGATGGATGTTTTCTTTTGCCCTACTTTTACTAGCTGTATTTAAGCAACTATGAATTAATTATTATCTAAACTCATGCTGGTAGTGTTGCCTAATGTCTTTCTTTTGCGCAATGCTTGATTGCATATTAAAAATCCACTAACTGTGATCCTGCACAATAAACAGTTAAACTCTTGTGCCACTACTGAAACAGTCATGACTTAATTTGCCCTGTTGGTATCAAAGGTGAAAGTATTGTATTAATGAATTCAATACAATTTTCTAAACCGTGGTAAAGGCCTGGAGAGGGCAGAAATCACAACCTAAAATGTGCAAGCATGGGCTGAGGACATTACACATGCTAGAGTACAAACATTCCAGAGGTTATGCAAGAGTAAAATTATTTATTTTGTGACCGGTTTAAAATATACATAACCGTGAGACGAAAACAGAGTATGTCCGATCTTAGAAAGCAGATTTAGTAGGGAACCATAAACGCCGTCAAGAGAAATTATAACCGAGCTCTGCGTTTCTCATCTGTTTACATTGGAAAAGTATTCAAAATCAATGTCAGAAAAGGGAAGATATCACTCTCAATCTTTGTTTCTGTGTTTGTCCTTTAGTTCAGAGATGTAGATAATTCTGGCAGCTGCAGAAAACAAGACAAGCATGCTTTAGAAGTATGTGTGACCAAATGTGGTTTTTTTTTTTACTTCAAAAAATGAACTTGTATCATTTAGTTATTTACTACATTAAGCCTCTGGTAGTCCATGGGCATTTCAGGCAGTATTTATTTATTATTTATTTTTTTTTATTTAATCAGAATGGTACGAGATTTTTGTGGCACTGGCAAGGCGAGTACAAATTAGAATTGTGGACTGGATTGAAAAGGTGTGGATTTAAGTTTTAACCCACTTAAGGCATGTTTACACAAAGATACACTTAAAATGGAAAAGATTTTCCTTTGTGTTTTTGCAGAGATAGTTTTGCATACAGACAACAATGTTGTATCCCTTGTTGGATCCATGAAAATGACTAAAAATGCTGTATTATGCATGCCAGGCCAGTAGTTGGCGATGTCTGCGCCTTTGTAAAGAAACACTACGTGCCTGCGCACTGTAGACTGAAAATGTAGTACACATGCGCTTGACATCACCGTTTTCATATATTTGTGTTTTTATGATGCGTTTTTACTTGCACTTTGAAACCTGTTTTCAAAAGTTTGCATTCTCAGGCCGCCCAAATGCTACTGTCATGTAAATTAATGGCCAAAACTCATTAAAACTTTTCAGTTTTTAGTTAAAAACAGTGTTGTATAAATGTCAAAAACTTACTGCTGTATAGGAAATTAAAACTGCAGAGCTTTTTTTTTCTTCTTCAATCTAAAAAAATAAGCCATGGTGCAGAAAAAAGCGATAAAGCCGTCTGTCAATTTTGACCTCCAGGATTACAAGTGTAACCCCAGAATTAAGAGTACCAAAATGTAAAGTACAAACAGCAGCTATTTACAAGTCTAAAAGTGTAGATGATATTTACACTTACAGGCATTGCCTAAATTGTTTGTTGTGTAGTAATTCACATTTGAAGGGCCTGGAAAACCTTACTTTTTCCCACCAGCAGATCATTCTAGATTCTTCTGTGGCTCATACGCACCAAATTGTCAACAAGACATAAATATCCATCCAACTCCTGTGCATGTGGACTCTAATGTGCACTGTACCAAAGGTTAAGCTGAGAGGGCAGTTAGAAACAACCATTTCTCCACATTTTCTCTCTATGCCATGTGCAAACATGAGGCGAGAGCATGTGTGCTACTAAATAAGTGACACTGTCCATCCTCACCGGTCAGAGTGTGACTGGGATTGAGCTCTTGTGAAATGGCATAGTGAACATTCCTGTCTACAGCATGCATTACATAGCAGTGCAAGGACCTTATCTGGGTTAACTGGGTTATCTGGGAAAAATCTGGGAAAAATCATCACATGCTGGGGAAATCAAACCGTATCCATGAATAAACATGTTTCAGTGAAGGCATGGAATTCTGAAGAGATTTCTGACAAACATGAAAATATTTGAAAACCGATTGCTATTTCACAAGCCACTTCATAACACACAGACATGGACGTAAATACAGGTGACGGATGCTTTGCGATGACCAATTCATATTTGCAATGCTGCAACATAGACACTTTGAGTGTTTTGCCAGGTAATTTGAACACTTCATCAGTCTGGCATCCATCAGGCATGTCTGACCTTCCTGTGGAGCTCTTGATGCAAGTCATTGGATGTTCTCTAGACTGGAAGCACAATAACTGATCATAATTAGGCTATCTTTAGAATAGAGTCACAGAGACAGATTAGAATTTGCCTCATCTAGTCTTTATTCCAGTTTACATAAGGCCTCATCTTTGTCAAACTGTCATTAAAGAACATGCTGGAGATAAAAACTTGTTCTGCAAAATGTGACATTTGAAAAAGACAAAATCAGGGTAAACATCACTCGAGTAACGAGAATATTGTGTACCATTTCCAATAAAGCTGTGCAATATGAGAATATTTTTAAATGTTTATGATACATAAAAGACTAACAGTGAAATTATCCAAAGGAGTCTGCAATTTTATTCCAAAAATGTCTCTATCAACATCATTTTCATCTAATCGCTTTTAAAAAAACAATACCAAATTTGAGGTGTGGTTGTGACCAGAATTTACATTTTAAATTAAATGAAAATTCTTTATTATTTATTTGACTAAGTAATTTCCCTTACATATGTTAAAACTAATATATAAAGATTTTTTAAATCACAGCTGACTGCACAGAAACTTATACCTCACCCAAATACACCTCACTGAATAATAAGATGGGTGTCAGATTCAGATCTCTGTGACAGGAAGATGATACTTCTGCACTTCCTGTTACTCCACCTTCAGCACTCACTTTTCAAATAGCAGATTGGAGAAATGCATCTGTCTGAAAAGATTATCCTGACTCCGTAAACACCACACCCTCCATTTGTGGAGCCCTTTTGTGCTGTCGGGTTAGTTAAAAGTGGCTAATTGTTTTCAAGGCAGATAAAACAAACAGTGCTATTTTGTTAGTTTGCTTTCTAACCTCAATTTCTATGGATGAAATTTTACACTCTTAGTTTTCAATTATTCAGCTGTATTTGTTGAAATGATTTTACATGGTACGTTTATGTTATTTGTGATTCAATACCAATGGGCTTCGAATAGTTGTCGAAGATACTCAGCAAAAAAAAAACTTTCAACTTCCTTTAGTGGATAATGTTACTGTTTGTGCATGAAAAAGCCTGGGCAGGCTAGGTTGAATTGCGTTAGTAGTGTGTTGCTGCCACCGTTTCGCAGATCTAACGTTGCCGTTTACGTTCACAGACATAACCAACTGTGTGTATTTGATAGTTAAGGCGAAAGAGCTATCTTTTGCTGGACGCATTTCATGTGTGTGCTTAGAAAAAGCGTGTATACGAAATTTAAACTGACAAGGATTTTTAAATGCATGCAAAGAATAAACATTTCATGATGAAGAACTGCAACATTACGTGAGTGTGAGAGAGATCATAATCGAAACAAACAGATGGTTTGTTTGTTGTTGCTATATAGAGAATGAGGTATAGAGCACAACAGTCTGGTTCTGGAAGTAAAAACTCCATTAATTTTCTCCATAGGGAAACTGATTTTGAACTTTTTGTTAACCAATTCTATATGCTTTTGTTGAGCTCATCTGTTCACATTAATTTAACTCATTTTTAAAATAACTGCACTTAGTAGCAGAATAGTGAAAAACTATACCCATGATGCTGTATAGAAATTCCACCGATAAGAGAGTCGCAGCAAACAAAGTGCACCAAAAAACACCTTTAGCACCGTTCCAGAATGGTAGGCTATAATAAATTATCTGTGGGGTATTATGAGCTGAAACTTCACAGACATGTTCTGAGGTCACCTGAAAAGAGGCATAATAGGATGCCTTTAAAATTAGACAGCCGTAACCTTCTTTGGAAAGGAAAGGGGAAAGAGTTGGTGAGGGAAATTTATTCCATCCACACTCCTGGAGGTTTTGGAATCTCAGCGAGTCTCCTTGGGAACTGATGGAAAACACAACATTTGACTTATTGAATTGTTTTTCTAGGTATGTGTTACTAAGGTCCTTGACCAAGAACATGTTACTAAGGTCTTTGGAACATCTGTAAAGGCCAGTATTAACAATGTGCTTTTCATTTGCTGAGTCAGTGAAGGCATCACTGGAAAAAACTATTCTGAACACTGATGGGAACCATTTTTCATGATGGTTATCATACTTAATCATGTAAAGATAAAGCATGAATGCATTTCGTTCTTCTGCGGGACACAAAAGATGATATTTTGAACAACATTTGCAACTAAACGTTGAAGCCTACTGACTTCCAAGTGTACAGATAAACAAGAGATTTATTAGAATATGTTCCACAGAAGAAATAAAGTCATTCAGTAAGTAAATGACAGAATTTTCATTTTTGGGTGAACCGTCACTTATCAACTGACAATTCACTATGAACATCACCTATAGCAATATGATTGCACTACATGTTCATCGGAAGAAACTGTAGATGTCTTCAAGGCTTTTACATTTTCAAATTGCAAATATTTCTGGAATGGACCAAGTCCCTGATGGTTCCACTGAAATTTGGGGAGCCTGGGAAGCCTGCTAAAACAAGCTGAGTGCCAAGAATGACATTCCCCATGAAACAGCGCAAGATCTTAGTATGCACACTAACAGATGTTGAAGCTCTTAGTCCGCCAATCTTACCCCTCACCTAGACAGAACACCAGAAATGAACAAGACTGTTCAAGGAGACAAGAAAAGCTTTCAGTTACATAAAGACACAGTGGTATATAAATGATTTATAAGCCCAGCAACCTGCTATTGCGCAAGGACAGTGATGATTCTGGTAGTGGAAGGAGGTGACTGCTAGCACACCAGGCCATTGGTTGACCTTGAAGTGTACTGGAGCCCCCTGAGGAGTGAGACATTCCAGCAGGAGCATTCCTTGCGTCTGTACTCCTTCAGCTGAGAAAAGTCACACTGATCTGTCACAAGTAAACCCATCGGCCAGGTATCTCGCAAAGCATTTATGGAATGCCAGCTCACACCTACCGAGGGAGGCATGAGAGGCAAAATATTTATCCTGAAAACAGAAACCCACTGAAGAACACACACAGTCTTCTTCTCAGTTGACTTATTTAAAACTGTTAGGTGTCCTACAGCTTTTAAGTTATAGTGTCGCTCAGGGTGTGTGAGGATCATCGTATTAATGCATAGGCTATACTACAAAGTGGATTATCCTGAAACATGAATGCATTGAGTTGGCAGGCTGGAACCAACAGCAAAAAGGCTGCTCTTATATGGGGATTCATTTGTCTGCATTCTTTAGAAAACTATTTCAAAAATGCAGCTGATGAACAGAACTTGGGAGTCAAAGTTCTTAAGAGATTAATGCTGCTGACAGAGCAGGGAGGAAAGGTGAAACTCTACCAGGCACATTTTTCATATAGCTAGGTTTGTGCCTTATACAACCCCACTCGCAATGAGATTAATTATGAAAAGTAAGACTTCTGCATGAAGCTCTTGTAGAGCTGGGACGTTTGATATTGAGGCTCCAAAGCCTGTTTTACTCTATTGAAGCAGACTGGTGTTGAGGCTTGTATCAAATCTCCGTGTCACGTGACCGATGGCGTTTGCGGCTTCATACGTCACAATGAAACACCTGAAGCGAGGTGACCGATTCGATTCTTTGGTGCGGCTTCATTCATTATAAGGAGGCGCGAAATGCTTGGTGTTCCCTCCCTGCTTTATAGTAACACTTTCATATGTGGACAATGATTCTCAGAATGAAGACACAGCTGCTATTGCGGAGTATTGCTTTTGTGTTGAAACTGGAATCAACAAGATGTGCGAATCATTTGAAAGTGGCTGCTATAATTGCAGCTGACCACTAGATGTCACTGGTATGGTCTGTCTTTGAGGCTTTGAATCTCTCTCTTTTTTTTTTTTTTTGGTACAATCAGTACAAAGCCTCAAAAGCTTCACAAGGCTTCGTCTGCCCATGTCTAGGCTCCTGTCTCCTGAAGTCCTGAAGTTCAAACCCTGATCAAAATCACCTACCTGTACTTTTCAAGTAACTTTGAAGACCTTGAAACTTTGCAGAGCAGGGCCAGATTTGAGCAACCCTGCTCTTAAGGTTTTAAATAAAATCTCAATGATGCATCATGGTTTCTCATCTCTGGCTCTGGAGATTCTGGAGTTTAGCTCCAAAGCTAATCAAGGTCTTCATGATTACTAGAAAATTACAGGCAGGTGAGTTTGGAGCTAAATTCTGCAGGACCATGAAGGGTCATAGTTGAGAAACCTTGCAATGTTGTCTGAAACTGTTGGGATTTAAACCTGCAAATTTTCAGTATGAAAAATTCTCATTAAATTGTCTAGCTGTGTTAACTATTTAATATTGCTATACTCTTTAATTTTATCAGCATTCTCATTTGGCTGTTTTTTTATTTTATTTTGGAGAAATATCAGAGACAAAACTGATCATTTAAACATATAACTGAACGGAGAATTCCACTATGCCTCCTGAGTTGAAATGAACTCATTTCAGCTCGAGAAAGAAAGAACAGCATTTCAGCTCTACTTCTTATCTGATATGTCAGAAATCTCTCTTCTTCCCCATTTGGAATGGAATGCTCTAACATGTTTTACTCTACCAGGGGGCAAATTCCTCTTGATGTTGAGCTATGAAGCTTTGAATCAATTTGGCTTGCAAGCGTTCCAAACTGTTTAGACCCTTGTCTGGTTAGCTCTAATTTGCCTAAGGCAGTTAAATGTCCTACCCTGCATCCGAATATGCCTATTTTCCTACTAGTAGGTGAAAAACAGTATATGAAAAGAGTACCATGTCTGAATTCACAGTAGGTGAAAAGTACCCAGATGTCCTAATACAGGGCTGTCCAAACTCGGTCCTGGAGGGCCGGTGTCCTGCAGAGGTTAGCTCAAACCCTCATTAAACGAAACCTCCAGTCAGGTGTGTTGAGGCAAGTTGGGGCTAAATTCTGCAGGACACCGGCCCTCCAGGACCGAGTTTGGACAGCCCTGTCCTAATACTTCCACCGAGAATGCTTCGGCAGAGAAGCATTGTTTGTTTCACCTCAAACGTAGTACCTACTCAGTAAGCAATTTTTGATGCACCTGAGTTGAAAGCGAGCTCGCAGAGGCTAAAATTATGTCTTAATTTGCAAAACCACAAAACAGTACTGGTTATTTCCATCATTGTATTCTAAGCATTTGGTTAATCATTGTGCTTTCATTATGTATTTATAGCAGTCTGGTCTGTGTTGCAAATTTTTTCCACGTCTTCCATTTTAACATTTGCACGGCTGATGAGAGGAATGTTCTTTTTGCGGCTTTGAGAGCAAAGCTGGAATGTGGCCTCTCTTCATGAAGACTGCTTGCCAACAGTGAAGCAGGTGGCAGAATTGTGTTGCCGTTGTGAATAAGGCTCCCTTGTGCTCTGAAAGAAAGATGTCATTCATGCCAAAGAAGGGACACCGATAAGAGCAGCTTGTGCAGACTTGCACATGTGAAACATCTCAGGAGGACACACCACTCATACGCATCTGTCTTTACCGTTAAGATACAAACCAGCCGACACATTGTCTGTGTAAAGATATATATTAAAGTTTTATTCAAATTACTGAAATGTTAAATGACATACAAAACAATTCCCCATTCTTGAAGTTCACAGCAACATCCAAATATGGGTCAACCAGTTTGAACTGCGTATCTACATTTCACATCGCTAATGCTCATATTTTATTATATAACTTAATCGTAAAATCGCAAAAATCTTTGGCATGTTCACATTACTAAATACCAAAAAGTAAAATAATACACAAAATATATTAAATTCTCTCGTTTCAAAACAGCCCTTTCTGTAAACAGTCCAAGTAGTGAACAAAACAAGCATGACTCCACTACAAAGCATTGACCAGCAAGTGCGTTGTATCAGAGCCAATGGGAAAATAAAAGTAGCATTTAATGATAGCGAGAAAGGTTAAATTAACATGGTGTGATACTTATTACCCACATAGATAAGACTGTTTGTTTTCACGGTAACCTTTTATATCATTATCCCACCATAATGCAAGTGTAGTCTTGATTGCGAACAGGCAGAAAAGTCTCTGTCTCAGAAATCAAGGCTAGTCACAGTCGCTACATTGGAGAACCTTTGAGTCATGAAATCAAACCAGCTACTGCAGCCCTACACAAATAAACAGATCCCAAAAGAGGATGGTAGTCTAAATGCCAGCCGTTTTGAACAAGGCTAAAGGTCAGACTGCAGATAGCCTTTTTCCTCTGAGCAGGGGCATTCCGCCACGGAGGATTGTAGGAAGATTAGCTCCGGCTTGTCTGCGAGGAAGTGGCAAGCATGGTGGTTGCAGTTCTGGGCGCAAAATAATAATAATATGGCATCTGAAACATCAGCCCCCTGTCCCTCCTAAGGGTAACACTTCCCTAAGTGCCACTAAAAGAGCATGTACTCATCCACTGTCCCCAAAAGGAGGCTTCCTATTCCTCTACTTAAATCTGGGAGCGAGAAGCACCCGCTGTCAGTCAGTTATAGTAAGAACACCAACTGTAATGATAATTTAGTCAAAGGGAGTGCTAGTGAAGGTATTTACCCAACTATTCTGGTTAATTGTCTAATCCCAGGCCTCCAGGTTCAAACTGTATTTGGCCTCCTACAATCCAAACTATTCTTTTCTTGATATTTAAGGATGAAGCAGTTGCGATGGTACATCTACTATACATGGAGCACATACAGTTAGAGATATATTTGTCTGTGCTTTTATCTAGGAATGTGGGATATAGTCTTACATGGGTCGGTATACTTAGTTGGTTAAAAAAAAAAAAACAACAAAACTGCCCTTGGTTGTTCCTCAAACAAAAAGCAAATGCAAAAACAAAAAAGTTTCACAACAGTGGGATATTTCTTCCTATTTC
This sequence comes from Sinocyclocheilus anshuiensis, assembly GCF_001515605.1. Lineage (NCBI taxonomy): Eukaryota > Metazoa > Chordata > Actinopteri > Cypriniformes > Cyprinidae > Sinocyclocheilus > Sinocyclocheilus anshuiensis. The sequence goes on from NW_015542493.1 coordinate 238,904, forward strand.
TCCATTCTGTCACACAGTCAGCAGCAATACTCATAAATACAAAAGAACATGTACAATGTGTTTATAAGCACTTAAGAAGTCTTGTGGTAGCTTTTTGGAGCTCTGTAGAGTACTGTCCAAGCACCTCAAATTCAGACCATACATCTCACAGTCCAGGTTGAGAGCCACCAGCTGAGAATGAACACTGTCCTTTAACGTGTGGAGGCACTGTCAGGAGAGCTCAGCTCTCCTTCACCGAGAATCAGTTTTAGGTTACTCCCACTATTCGTTCTTCTTTCTGTCTGATGCACTTCAATGGCGAGCTCTTCTCATAGCAAGCACAGGATTCTCTTGATATGGTTGGTCCTCAAATGGACATCCAATGAGAATCTTCTGTGTGTAAGAACAGCAGGCAGCATCAAGCTGAACAACGTTCATCTCAGATGAGAATCTCCACCATGTCGTTTTCAACAGCACTGCTGATCTGGTTTGTGTTGAGAGCAGTGGAATCTGCAATGAAATACAAGATCTTCAGCTTTGTTGGCTAATGCCTGGATAGCAAACAAGGCGGGAAGTTTTACAAAACTTTGACTGTTTTGTTTGAGTTCACTCCCCAATCGCTGCTTTGACATGGTGCTCAGGTTACTCTTTAACCACTCTGGTTCAAAAGGGCAAGTATGCACCATCATTACAGATGTTCTAACCATTAAGCATTGTCTTTGTCACCTGATACTACATATTAGATTTATCACATTGTATGTCAATCAACAGAACTTATCGAACTACTCACAGAAATACCAAATAAATACAGTAAGTGACACAAATGAAGATGGCTTTATGTACGAGTTTACACACCAGAACTGGGAGCAATGGAAAATTGTGGAGCAGGCTCTGTTTTAGGGTTGGTCTCATCTGAAGATTCTTCACACTGGGTGCTGCTGTCTCGACACTGGGTTTTGGCTAGCGGATGGGGCAACGGGGGCAATGACGCGGCTGCCGTCTGGTCATCCGAGAGGCTTTTCCCTAAAATCGCAGACGGAAAAGGAAGCAGTTTAATTACTGGTTCCAACATAGACATTCCACCACGCAAACATTTGCCATCCTGTAAACTCCCTTTACTATTCTGGAGGATCTATTCTAGAGAAGAGCGAAATGCATTCCGTTTCACAAGATGTAGACTATTTCAAGAACACCGGCTAGTCGCCGCACTCATTTTATTTCGGTTGGCACATTCTTTCTTGGCGACATTACATAGACGCTAAGTAAAGAAGCTGCCAGTTGTCCAGTTGAAAGTGTATGTAATTTTTGGTTCAGATATGTTACAGACATATAGCAGGGGTGTCCAATCCTGCTACTGGAGGGTCAGTGCCCTGCAGAGTTTAGCTGCAACCCTAATTAAACACACTTGAACCATCTAAATGAAGGTTTTCAGGATTGCTAGAAACTTTCAGGCAGGTAGGTTGGAGCTAAACTCCGCAGGATTGGAAACCACTGGCTATGGCTACTATGCTCACCTTTGGTTTGGGTGCTGCTGGCTGTGGCAACCGTGTTGATGGAGGGAACAGATCGAGCAGGTCGTAGGCCTAGCGACTCAGGTCGGCCTTGCTCCCGTCGTGACCGCTGCTGCATGACCTTTATAATGGCATCCTTCTCCAAAAGTTGAGCATAAAGCGCCCGAATCCTGATTAAACAGACTTCTTTGAGATACAGCACATGGAGACTACTGGAAATTTAGTTAACACATTTTGATTGACTTTCCAGTTGTGGATAGAGAATGGAACAGTGGACATACCGGTTTTCCATCTCCTGATGTCTGTGGTTAGGGGACGGCAGGTTCTCATTGAAGCTGCTATTGGGTGAATGGCGAGGTGAATGGTTGATGATTGTTGTATCCCTGAAAAGAGCATTACAATTATACAAAAGTTTATACAAGTTTTATCAAATTAATTCCAATTTCCTGTCCTTTTAGGCAGGGCTTCTATCACTTCGACTCACCTCTGAGCTGCAGCAGTAGCAGCAGCATCCATGGCGAATTGACGCATTGTGCTCTCCTCAAGATACTTCTGCTCCCAGCGGGTTATGTCAGCCTCCAGGGCCAGAACCTGCTCCTCTCGCTCCCTCAGCTGCTGATGCAGAGATGACACGTTAAGGTCCAAGTAGGACCTAGGACTCGTTTGCTGGGCTTGAGACTGCCACTGAAAGAGAAAGGAAAGGTTTACTTGTCAAGCCCAAACCATAATTTTCTCACCAGTTGGGTGCACAAAAGATTGTCTCTTTTTTTGTTTTACCTGCTGTGCTCTCAGGCTCTTCAGCTCTTGCTCCAGTCTGGTCCTCAATCGTAACTCCAGCGCCTCCCTCTTCTCACATGCCGCCTGCAACTGTGCCAGGGCGCTCTGCATTCTCTCCACCTTCTCAACGTAAGCTCTTTTCCTGCGTAACTCTTCTTCCAGCTGCCTATTTCGTGTCTGAGTGGACATCAGCGCTTGCTCCAAGGCTTCTCTGCGCCTCTTCCATTCTTCTCCTGAGACGTGCAGATGCTGCAGCTCTTTTTCCAGACGTTCCCGCTCTCTAAGGTGATCCTCATCTACGGAGAGAAAGAGACAAACATTGTGAGAACTATGTACCAGGACAACTTACTTCAGTAAGGGTAAAAGCAATGCTTGCTGTTCACTCATCATGCCTAGTTGTTACACAGGCCACAAAATGAATGACCGTGCTGTAGGACTGGGGTGTGTCCAGAGCATTCTCTGGGCTGTAGTCTCATTCTAACCAATTCTCAGGGGATAAGCTTCCCACAAAAGTCTGGAACAAAAGAGGCATGCTTGATTTACACATGTCTGTCTGGGTTTGCAGGGGAGTGGCCGAGTTTCCGCGTGTCCTTTGACCTACACTGCAGACTGCTTTAGAATTCCCAGATTACAAAAGCAATTCAATGAATTCCCATTTGGGATTCTGAATTCCGAAATGCTCTACCATGACTTGGCTCACTGAAAAGGGACATACTAAAGCCCAGCTCACTTGTTTCTGGGTCACTTTGAATGCCTTGCGAGATGGAAAACAAATTAGACAGCAATTAGTCTTCCATTCTGCTCCTACTCTGATTATACAACCCAAAACAAATGCCTTTGGATGGAATGCAGACTTCCTCTTATCCACTTACGCACACAGGCACGTCTTTGTACCAACTGAATCTCTGGAATGCCTCTGAGGCAGGCAGTAAACATGTAAAGCAAACAGCTCCACAAGGTCATAAATGTTAACTTATACATCGTTATAAGTCTTTAGAAATGCTGAATCGTGCTTGGACATGCTTATGTGTTGGCTCACAAGAAATTTTAAACATTTAAACATCCAGGCTTTTTGTTTGCACAAAACTGTTCTGTTTCAGACTTGGAGCTTGGAGAAGAACTAATTTTAATACACAAATATGAAAGATAACTTCATACATCTATCCTTGGGGAATAGAAAAAAAGGACCATTCCAAAAGGGTCAAATCAAATGCTGAACAACAACAACAACAATCCCTATTAGGATTAGCAAAACAAATCTAATTTACCCTAACACAGCTCTAAATACTTTAGCACTAATATGCCCAAAAATGGAGAGCCAGTGCATAGGCCATCAGAAGGGGTGCTTAGGGCCTCAGAAGCTGAACTAGTGGTGGGGGCTGTTGGAAAGCATTCCAGGAGGACGGAATATCCCAAAATACCTGAAAATATTTCAGGAATCCAGGTCACATTTACTTCCAGTGTTAATAATGGTTGGTGGTCGAATTCTAAAAGCAACTATCTGAGATGCAGAATACAGCGTGTACCAAACCAGCTATTCACTGAACCCTACATGGCACTTAATTTGGTTAATAAAATGTTTTTTGCTATGGAACATTTCAGCTTAGCAAGAAATATATCAAACCAAACGCTTTGTCGGGAATCACATCAATGATAACCACGCAGTGCATTATTGTTAGAGGAATGCATCGTTATGCCTACAACATAAACATAAAAAGTCAGTGGGAACAGCTGGGGCTGCTCACATGGTTGACCGCACTGTCCACACATTGGTAGAAAGATAATTTATGGTGAAGCAAAGGGGAATTCTTACTTTGCTCAACCAGTTTGGCGAAGGCATGCCGACTCTTGTCTTCAACTTCCATGGCTGCTCTCTGTTTGCTGGCTGTTTCCAGGCGGTCTAATGTGGGAGTCAACAATTAGTATTTATCGCCTCATACCTAAACATGTAGCTCATATTTAAGACAATTACTCAGCTATGTGAACCATCTTACCCCTGAGATCTCTGTTGAAGTCATGAAGTCGCTTGATCTCACTCTCAAGCTTGTTCCTCATGGTTTTCTCAAGGGCTTCTCTCTTTGCAGATCCCTTCATAAGAGTCTCATAGGCCTCCGATATCCTCTGAATCTCCAGTTCAAGCTGAAAGAGAGGGGAAAGGCATTTTAATATCTTTAACCTAAAGGAACTCATCAGTTTCTGGTTCTCATTCACTTTCACTGTATGGAAAAGAACAAGTTGGGCATTATACTAAGTATCTCCTTTTGTGTTCCGTGGAAGGACGGATGTCATACGGATTTGAAACAACATGAGGGTAAGTATACAAAAGAATTTCCATTTTTGGGTCAACTATACTGTTTCATACACTTAAACATTATAAGACAACGATCAGAGAGCAAGAATGACAGATAGACAAAAACAATTCAGAAAAGAAGGGAAAGAGAGAAGAATGTGCTTGGCTGAGCTCTTCCTGGTGCTTGCCCACAAGTGAGTCACTCTCACAGAGCTCTTCAGCGACTGGCAATTGAATCAACATTCCAGAAAGAACACTTATGAGTCCCAGGTGTCTGCACGTTCATCTCCCTACAGGGCGGGATGCCAAAGGCAAACGTGGGGAACAAAGGAAAAGTGCGTGTTGAAGGCGTACCATTCAGAGACAAGAACGGTACTTCACACTATATGCACCTGTATGGCATTTGTGACGCAGATTATGGCTCATGAAAGAGCACATTTTTCCACAACGATTTAAACTGTCATTACAGAAATATCACTGATTTCCTTGAATCACAGTTCAAATTTTTACTCTAACAACACTATATTCATTCAATTCTTAAGCAGGACCCTGGGTGCCATGTGGAGTTCTGTTCAAGAGTGAAAGTGAAAGGGGCCATTCAGTCGGGGAATCCACAGCTGTGGGGTCTGGTTGTTGCTCTCTGCAGTTCAGTCCGTCAGCTGTGGGCTACGCAAAGCCCCTTCTTCATTCACGGACACTGAGATGAGCGAAGACATCTGCTCCTATTGGCATCCCATTGGAATCCTAACAAAGAGGGTAACAGAACAACACAGGGAGGCCTCCCCCTTTGGAGTTGTCTGATTTACAATTTATCGCGACTTGATCTTCACGATCCACTGTTACAGTTGTTCTGATTTCAAGAACTATGTGGAAACTAAACTGAAATTCAATCTATGTTATGCTACTGAATGACACATGCAAGGCCCAGTAAACCTTTCCAAAACAAACGCACAAACAAAATAAACCCGTTTTTTCCCCTTGTTCTGCATGACACTCTGGTATTTAAGTGATGACATTATCACATTACAAAAAAATGCTTGGCATTGCAGGCATGGCTAAATTCAGTGTTGTTTCACATGCTAAATAAGTTACTGGGAATTTGAACCCAGTCACTAGGAATGAGTGCTTTTCAAATTAAAATCGAAATCCTTGTGATCTTCTCCCTTGCATGCATTCCTACTCAGCGAGAGGGCTAATCTCCTTAGGCAGCTAGAAGACACCAGCGCACAATGATTTCTTGTTTCCATATGCTTTGTAGGTCCTTTCTGAGATCAAAATCAAAGGCCACGGCTGCCTCTTTTGCATTAATGGCAAAATGTAGAGGTCATACCAAGAATATAACAGTTTTGGGAGGTTTCTAAGAAGGAACAAAGAGCCCTCTCTTACCTTCTGTAGCCTTGCTGCCTTCTCGCTGTAGCTCTCCACTTCTCCTCTCAGTCTTTCGTTCTCTTTAATGAGCTGCTCTACTTGGCAGTTGCTCACCGGGATGCTGTATCCTCCAACAATGACATCCTGACCAGCAGGGGTCAACGTGGGCAGGCCGCTATGGTGGGGCGTTTGCGACTGGGTTGGAAATAACCTGATAGAGAAAAATATAAACCATTAGTATGCCAAACCACCCACAATGTACCTATATGTAATATAAATGATCAAAATATCAGTTGAAAGTACCTGTGATGCTGTGAATGGAAAGCAGGGGGAGGCTCTTTGTAAAAGTGCCCATGTTCCTGTGAATGACTAAGCATATATCCAGGGGATCTGACCATGAAGGGGTATTCCGGGGGTGGACCGCGTTGGTCTGGCTCATGCATCGACCTCTCGTTTACAACAGGACCAGAGTGGTTATTAGAGAGCTGGGGGTAGCTATGCGATGAGCTCATGGGAATACTGTCATGGGCACAGTTCCTCTCCAGCGAGAGCTGCATGAAGTGTTCGCTGAGCGAGCGAGCATGCTCTCGCTTCATATCCCACACTCTCTCTTCCTGCTCGGCTCCTCCAACCACACCAGGGGTCTCCAGGCTGCCGTGCTGAAGCCCTACCTGACCTCTCTGGTAGGCCAGGTACTGTGAGTGAGCCTTTGCTTCCTCATAAGTAGGCAGCTCCTCTGTGTGGAACTGATAGAGGTGGCAGATGGGACTCTCTGAATGCTGGTAGTCCCCCTGGTGCTCTTGGCCCTGGGGCTCTTGCCGGGTGGACAACTGGGGAGAAAGTGATTCCTCTTGCGTTAGGCTTTCCAGGGACGAACGAGGGCTTCCTGCACCTCCACCGCTACTGCCTCCACGCAGAGCCTGCTGCTGGATGGCCAACAGCGTAGGATCAGTAGGGTTTCCATAACGGAGCTGCTCTTGAATCAGTCGGTGCAGCACCGTGCCTGACGAATCCTCTGCCGTTCTCATTTCAGTCTTTGTTTTGCAGATAGTAATCAACGATACTGTGTTAGGGGAGTTTTTTGGGCTAGACTGTGAACCTGGTTTGAAAAAAGAATAATTAAATAATGATTTCAAATGCAATCCTTGCTATTGCTCATCTATATTGCAACACTCTACAACAGCAAACACCAGTGAGTGGTGCCTCACTCCACATGCTTCTAGGCTGACTGCCTTTGCCCATAGCAACACCACGCTTACCCAAAATACCACTGGCACCATCCTACAACCCCCAACATGCACTGGGTTTCCTCTTAAGTTTATACATTTTGATTAGAATTAAAAGTGAAGGAAAATTGGGTATGATCCAATAACTTTCCAATGTTGCGAAAATTATTTCCTGCTACAAAGACAAATTCCTATCTAGTGTCTCACCCTTGTTTTACAATCACAACTGTAGTAATACATTGAAATATGCCAAATGGAGCATTATAAACAAGGGGATATTATATAAGTTGGTTTATTCCTCTTTTTTATTGTAGTTAAACCTGAACGTGGCACCAAAGATGTTGTATCTTCCACAATAACATTTACATTTATGTATTGAACAAGTCACAAACGTTGGATTTATACCATATAGTTCACAAAGAAATTCATAAAATCCTATCGTACACATACAGTGTATTAAATAAAAGCATCGTTCACTGGTAGACACCAAGCAATGTGTCATAAAAAAGGACAGTTTACAACAACAAGCTACTTTAAAACGTTTTAAAAACTCACCAAATCACAATCGCATCACGACCAAAAGTTACGGACGACTTTCTGTACTCGTTTATCTGTTTAACGATATAATCCTTAAGGAAATACGTTGGGTACGGCTTTTATTTCCATGCGTATGTTTGAGCTGCGTGCGCGTCTGGAGAGCTCCTCCAGCAGACTGAGCTCAGGAGGGGAGGGGCTCTGCTAATAAATGACCGAGCTCCGATTGTTCACGGTCCCTGGAATGCGCGGAATGTGAAGGCGGCGAGTCCCTCGGGGATCAAAAGCAGTTCCGCTTGTCGCTCGGCCCGCCTCCTCTCGGAGAACGCAGGGAGAACCGCTCGCCCCCACGCGGAGCGCGCTGCTGAAGGGGGGCAGTGCGCGGGACAAGCGGAACTGCATTCACTCTCAGCCCCGTGCGCATTTGTCCTGCTTCTTGAAGGCGTTTTGTTTGTAATGGTGAGAGGAATGCAGTAAAAGTCGCAGAGATCTGTAACCTTTGTTGTTCTGTTTCACTACGTTTTCTTTTGAAGTTTCAGTGCGCTCATTAATTACTTGATTTATGTACACAAAATAACATGGAGAATTTGTACTTTTATGAATGCGTTACTTTGACAGAGATGATTTTTCATTTTACTGGTCTTTCTATATGGTTATTATACTTGGTTGCTTTGTAAGTCTTAAAGGGATAGTTCTCTTAAAATAAATAAATAAATAAATGTGACCCTATATGTTCCATGAAGCTATTTTGTAAATGTCCTATATCATAAATATATGAAGAGTTTATTTGCAGCAACAGATAACTCAATTTTTTAAAATGTTCAAAAATCATGTTTTTATTATGTTATCATGTTTTTATTGTGTTAGTTAGCTGTATTTTTTAGTTATTTTTTACCAAATCAAATTGAGAGTAACTGGAATGCACAATGAAAAAAACATGATTTTTGAAAATGGTTAAAAATGTTATCTGTTTTTGCAAATGAACTCTTTATATCAAAACGTGATTTTTGATTAGTAATATGCATTGCTAAGGACTTAATTTGGACAACTTTAAAGGCGATTTTCTCAATATTTAGTTTTTTTTTGCGCCCTCAGATTCCAGATTTTCAAATAGTTGTATCTCGGCCAAATAGTGTCCTATCCTAACAAACCAGACATCAATGGAAAGCTTATTTATTCAGATGATGTATCAATTTAAAAACAATTAATCTTTATGACTGGTTTTGTGGTCACATATGTGACAAGCAGCAGAACAAAACAGAAAATGCATAAGAGAAATATAGACCATGAGCCAATACAGAATGGATTTGAAGGTCTTTTGTTTGCTCTGGGCTGGTGAATATTTAAGCTGTGGCCTGTGCCAGTTAATTGCTGAGTGTTTCTGCGTGGATGATGGGGAGGGGTTGTCTGCATGTGCGTTTGAGGCATGCTGCCAACCAGCTGTCCATGGAGAGCAATCCTCTTCCACCCCTTAATCATGCCTCAGAAAGAGAGCTGTATTGTTCTCTCTGAAGCAGACATTACAGGGGAGAAGTCTACCATCTGCTCCTATACCCTACACCTCCCTTACACACTTTACACAAACACTCTATTCACAAACACACAGGCCTGACACACACCCTCGTTTTATCACGCACCATACCACACATATGACACATTTATTAATTGTAGCTCCAATTTTGGTGTACTACAAACAGATATAACGCCAAAATGAGATAACGTAGAAAGCCATAATGCTGTAGATGACAGATCCGTTCATAAAGAAACCCATAAAGTTTAAGGTTTGTGTGTGATTAGCAAAATACTAACAACTTTTGAAGAATTCATTGCATACATCTACAACATACGGTTGTGTATTTATTATCGAAATGTCAGTATGTTATTGTGAATTTGCAAATTTAATTCAACGTTTTCCTGAACATTGTATTTGGGGACATTTAGTTTGAACACAGGTATTCAAGTGAGAGAAGAGACATTAACTATGGCATTTTTGTTTTTAACTCTCTGGTTTCTGATGTACTAATCTTGTGTCACCTAATTTACTATTATCTGCATTTTTTATTAATAAAATAGATTCAAACCAAATAAACAAATCATTAAAATCGTCAAAACATAACATGGAATCAGCTTAATCTGTTAATTGTGAAAATAATTACATTTAATCAGTTAAAAAGTATGAACATAGTTTAATTATGTCTGTGGAACAAGCAAGATCCAATTCAAAATGTATGAGATTGCTTTATATATAATAAATGTAATTTATTGGTGATAAATATAGAGACCTGGTTATTGTGTATTTCAAACACATTTGGTTTATTCGTAAACCTAGCTGCACTGAACAGCGTCAACAAGGGCTTATAGTCCAAAAGTGCGCATACCTGGAGAAATATCGATATATTTACACGTTTACTTCATAGTTCTTCAGACAGAATCATCATATTCATTAGCATTAGCTGCGTTCAGCACTGTCTCAGTCTGTTTTCTCTTTCGAAAAATCCTTTCCTCATGCAAAGACAGCTGCTCACATCTTAAAATTACTGTCGAAAATGTGTAGTTGTCCATGACCACTGCGATATCATCTGTGACAGGTGAGGCCAGGCATACCGAGGGCTCTTGTCTCAGCCCTCTGGGTGTCATCTAAATCTTCCCCTCATCAAGCGGAGCGACAAAGCTTTCTTTCAAAGTGAGGAATTGTCGATGTTGTAGAAATCAGGGAATGGATCTTTTTGGTATTTGATGACTAAATGTTCCATAACTTGCATTGAAAAGATTCAGTTTTCTAGGTATCCAGGTGTGCATGCGGTGTAATAGTGGGAGTCGAGACCCAGGACGCTGTCACACGCTTGTGACGTCTGCTCTTTGACCGCTCGTTTCAGCTTTAAATGTCTCACTGACAGTGGCCTTCAAAGGCAGGTTGCAATTTTCGTCTCTACTTCACAGAACACAATGAAAGCTTTGGCCAGCACATCAGAGTCCACACAAAGAACAAAGGGCTGTTCATGTGCCTAGAGCACTGGTCTACAATACAAACCTGACATTTACACTGAAAACACTCACAAGCTACAATCACTGTTCGTTTTCAATTTCATTAAACACCGGTGTCAGGAATTCCTTAATGTGTCTTTATAAAATAATGGCTTTACAATAATTTAGGGTCAGTTGATGTATGGTTTCAAAATTTATGTTAAGTTCCCCCCTCAGAATTGTTACCTTTTTCCTTTTAAATGGTTCTGGGCAAAATTATTGTATAGTATTATTGATTAATTATTATAGTACTTATGAATATTTTGAATCAGCTTTTAGTTTTAGTAATATTATGTGCTTTTTGTTATTATTATTATTATTTCAGTTGTAATTTTTCTTTTATTTCGGACAGCTGTCAGCTTTTTTTTAATCTCAGCTTTATTTCAATTATTAATAACAATTATTTGTTAACTTTAGCTTTAGTTAAAATCAACATTGGTGCTGAGGTGTGACAAAGGAATTTTTAAAAGTATTTAATACATATTCAATAAAGTCTCCATTAATATGAGATTAGAAAATCTGTCTGCCTGATACGGAACAATTTGAATAAGGTTCAGTTTGTTAACATTATGTATCAAGAACTAACAATAAACAACAGAATTCATTAATCTAGGACAAATTTTGTTCATAAATGTACTCTTTTTATTGTCTTTCAAATATAAACAAAATAACATAATTGGAACAAACAATCAAGGAAGAAGGTGTAACAGACATATTACAAAACAAATACAAAAACATTATCAAAATGTTACACCACAGGACATTTCAACTGCCCTAAAGTATTTCTTGTTAACTTTAAATCTTAAACCTTAAATCTTAAAATGGCAATTTGTAGTGCTTACCACCAAAAAACTCTTACTACCAGAATTGCAGTGGAACAATCTAGAAACTGGGTTGGAAAAAGCTCTGTTAAAACCTGTCCTTGTGCCTTGCAGAGGGTCAGACATTCCATGATATCACTGTTGCGGAAAACTATTCCAATTTTCTATGGACCCAATTCTTCTGTTTGCGGCACTCAACAGATAAACAGCACTTGTTTATACCATAAACACAATCTCTTTAGCATGCACCAGATTCCAGCTCTCGGTTTTTCCTGACAATATTTAACCCTCATCATACACTATTTAGTAAACACATGGCCATTTCATTTTCTTAAAAAGTTTATGGTCCAGAAAGAGTATATCAGTTAATCATGCCGTTATTACAATACCGTAAAAGTGCAAATTATTGTATAAGCATTTCAAAAGTGCAACTATATGACTATACAGGTGCATCTCAATAAATTAGAATGTCATGGAAAAGTTCATTTATTTCAGTAATTCAACTCAAATTGTGAAACTCGTGTATTAAATAAATTCAATGCACATTCTAATTTATTGAGATGCACCTGTATTTGTAAATATATTTGTATATATACAATTCAGTAAACATCTGACGAAATAAGATTTCTGGTTGATTTTGCTGTTGTTTTATGTAAACAAATCCTGAGGAACTCCTCAGTAGCAGATGCACCTGTCACACGAACGCCATATGGCACGTCTGGGAAGCAGAGCATTAGATTCACTCTGCTTCATTCAAACACAAACACATACAGGGAAACACTCTTCTCAATCTCTTCATAACTAGGAAAAAACTGCATTTATTGAAACAGACCATACAAGCCATCGCACAAGAACACTATTAACCTCCATGTTCCCTTGAGACTGCCTTGTTGTTTTTATATGTTTGGTGTCCTCAAATATGTGTAAAAAATAACAGTAATTTTTTAAATAAACATAACATTTTTTAATGTAGTTTTTGTTTGTTTGTTTGTTTTTCAACAACAGTTAGAAGAATAACAATGGAAGAACAATAGAAGAACCATTTCTGGGTTTCCCAGTAAACCTTTCCGTGAACAGTTCACCATTTTTTTTCTTAGTGTGAAGAACATTTTAATAATCTAAAGAACCTTCCCTAGTGAAAAATACTAAAATGTATTTGATGCTAAGTATGCTACTAATACATTTATATGTACTTAATAAAATACCCTGCAATTGTTCTTTTAGTACACTAAACTGGTATACTTAAAGTCTGCTAAACTGGAACAACTAAATGCACTTGAATTTTGCAGAAGTAGTGCTGAAGTCCAACTAATGATACACTGAAGTATATTTGATTGTGCTAAAATGGAACTATTGCAAGTATAATTTAGGTACATTTTAAATATCTAGCTTTTAAAGACCGATATTATTCAAAGATCATACAATCCTCATCAACAGTGACATTAAAATACATTTTAGGCTTAATATTAAGAAATGTGCATTGTGCACAGGTGATGCTCTAAATAAAGTCTCAAGTGTGATTTGAACGATACTTTGTATAAAATAAATGTATTTAAAATATATTACTTTTTTACTAGAGTTTTTACACTATAAAGAACCTTGTATAGTGAAAGAACCTATCAAGAAGGTTCTATGGATGTTTACGTTTTTTTTTTATAGAACCATTGATGGTTTACTTTTAAGAACCCCATTTGACAAGAAGTTGACAGTCAGAAATTCTTTGAAAATACACATTTAGTCACATTTTATGGTGTCTATAGGACTATTGCAAAATTTTTCATGGAGGATGTTTGAAGCAAGCTTCCAAATATCAACACGCTAATTCAATGTTATGTATATGTTTCTACATTGTGCCCAGACACAACTAAAAATGAAAGGTTAATATCAACAAAACAGAGTTTAAACACGTAGCTTTTTTCAAGCACTTCTTTTGATGGCGAGGAATTGTTCGTGCCCAGTCAAGCAAACATCTGAGCCACTTCTGTTCCAAACTCCCCCTCCCCTTAATGTGTTTACCAACAGTCCCCCATGTAGCTCTGAACGGTTCCTCCCTTGACAGCACCTGTCCCCCTCAGAGCAGCTTTATGAATAAGAGGTATTCTCTCACTTTCTCTCCGCATTCCACACGGCTATTATGACGAGAGCAGGTGTAAAAGAGTCTGGGCTGGATAATGTTTCAGTTTCACATCAGGAGAGTCTTTCAGCCATCATAAGAGGGAATTGTTTAAGAAGCCTGCAACAGTTTGAACCTGGACCATATATTATATATATATATACATTACATATATATATATGTGTGTGTGTGTGTGTGTGTGTGTGTGTGTGTGTGTACTACAAAATAACAGCCTGGGGTTGGTAAGATTTTCTTTGAAAGAAATTAATAATTTTATTCTCTAAGGACACATTAAATTAATCAAAGTGAAAGAAAAGAAATTGTTAATGTTACAAAAGATCTCTATTTCAAATAAATGCTGTTTTATTAAACTTTCAATTCCTCAAAGAATTCTGGAAAAAAAAAAATATATATATTCCACAAAAATATGATGCAGCACAACCGTTTTAAAAACTGATAATAGGAAGAATGCTTCTTGAGCACCAAATTAGAGTGATTTCTGAAGGATCATGTGACACTGCAGACTGGAGTATAATGAATGCTGAAAATTCAGCTTTGCCATCACAGGAATAAACTACATTTTAAAATATATTAACTTACAAAATGTAATTGTAATACAATTTTACAGTATTACTGTAATTTATGATCAAATAAATGCAGCCTTGGTGAAAAAAAGACATTAAAAAATCTTACCGATCCCAAACTTTTGAATGGTGTATATAGGCTATTTCATTACCTTTTACATTTTTGCTCTTTCATAAATCTTACACATATATATATATTCCTTTGATGCTGTTCAAAGGAATGAGGAAGATTTTTACTGTTTTTTTAATGGAGTTTCTTATGCTCATCAAGGCTGCATTCATTTGATCAAAAATACAGAAAAAAATTTAATATTTTGATATATTATTTCAATTTCTAATATTGGTTTCCTATTTTAATATACTTTAAAATATAATTTATTTCTGTGACGCAGAGCTGAATTTTCATCAGCCATTACTCTAGTCTTCGGTGTCACATGATTCTTCAGAAATCATTCTAATATCCTGATTTATTATCAGTGTTGAAACTGATGTGCTGCTTAATATTTTTTTGGGAACCTGTGATATGTTCTTTGATTCTTTGATGAATAAAAAGTTAAAAAGAACAGCATTCATTCAAAATAGAAATCTTTTCTAACAATATAAGTCTTTACTATCACTTTTTATCTATTTAACACATCCTTGCTGAATAAAAGTATTTCTTAAAATTAAAAAAAAAAGAAAAGTTTTACCAACCCCAAACTTTTGAATAGTATTGTATATTGTAGCACAAAATTTCTATTTTGAATAAACACTGTTCTTTTTAACTTTTTATTAATCAAAGTGTCTGTAGTATGGTGACCCATACTAGGAATTAGTGCTCTGCATTTAACCCATCCTAAGTGCAGACACACAGCAGTGAACACACACACACACCGTGAACACACACCCGGAGCAGTGGGCAGCCATTTATGCTGCGGCGCCTGGGGAGCAGTTGTGTGAATGATTTCTGAAGGATCATGTGACAATGAAGACTGGAGTAATGATGCTGAAAAATCAGCTTTGCTTTACAGGAATAAATTATATTTTAAAGTATATTAAAATAGAAAACTGTTATTTTAAATTGATAATATTATTATAATATTATAATAATATTTCACAAAATCACAATATTGTTCTGTATTTTTTATCAAATACAGCCTTGATGAGCATAAGAAACTTCTTTAAAAACATTAAATATCTTGCTGATCCCAAACTTTTGAACTTTGGAAACTTTTGTGTATATACTGGTGAGCACAGACACTTTCAGCGAGTTCTCAATCAGAACTTTTTCTGATATTTAATTAATCCCATTGCTCATCTGAGACATATGACAGCCATACACGCAACTTAGTGCCCATATCTGATACAGCATTTAGCATTTTCTTCACTATGTGATAACAATCAAAAAGGATGGGGTCACATGTACACCAGGACACACTGGTACAAGAGCAGACGGTCTGGAAACCTCCCCCACAGCTCAGATAAAGTTGTCTCTCTCTATGTCATTCTGACTGGGGATTCATGGGTTGTCTCATCAACCATTGAAATTAGATGGATGCTTCGAAGCCTGAAGCCTAGTGACAAGACTTGCACACATAGGCCAGGTGGTGAAGAGCAGGATTGAAGGGAAAGGGCCGGATAGGGCTGTGTATCTCACTGTCCAGCTGCTGACTGGAATCTCCCAGTATTGTTGCAACAAGATTGTTGTGGCGCCTTCTGCTTCTTTCTTTGTCTGCATATGGAGCCTGAGGAAGTTCTTCCCATAATTTGGCTTCAAAGGCTATTTCCTTAATAATGCTGAATGCTTATTAAAAACTGAAAGATGAATTTATCTGTATGTTTAAAGGAAACCTGTAAAGCATGTTTTCCATGACTGATGCCTCTTTTGATATCAATATGTATATTTTTGGAGCAAATTAAAGGAACATTAGATGAACAAATCCAAAAATGTTATCATATCTTATGGTAAAATCAAGTTTAATACATTTTTATTTCATAATTTGATCATCAATAGCATGTTTTGCTTTGCCATCTTTATTAAACTGTAATATATTGTTAAAAAAATAATTTGAGATTCATTAAAGTTAACTGAATCAGGTGTTCTTGCACTGTTGGTTTTGCATGTTCTGAAAAAACCCAAAATAGGTGGCTGATAGCAAATACACCAAGCACGTGCCTCACACATATGTAAAAGATGTGACAGAGAACCAGTTCATACAGCAAATATTAGCCAAACCTGTTCTTAAAATTCATTTGTGAGTCCTAAAGATTGAAGACTGTAAAACAGTACTGACAACCGCAGTCAAACGCATGTGACATTACATGTGAAACAGACAAGTTATTATTGCTACTAAGAGCAATTTGAAGTAGACTGTTTGAGCAAGACATCCAAAATACGCATTCTTTTTTTTTTTAGACATTAAACATCTTTAAATGCATAAGTCTGATCAGTTTGGTTAAGTTTGTTGCCATAAAAGCCCCCTTGGGATCATATACTATTCTATCAGGGAACGTATCAGTGGCATATATGTAAACGCAAATACACAAAAGCTGTAAGATCAATCCCTTCAACAATATGCAACATGGAATAACACAAGATCGACACTACCATTCAAAAGTTTGGGGTAAACATTTGAATGTTTTTTTAAAGAAGTCCCTTATGCTCACCGAGGCTACATTTATTAATCAAAAAATACAGTAAAAACAGGAATATTGTAAGATCATGTTAAAATATAATCTAAATATATTTTCAAATATTATTTATTCCGTTGATGGCAAAGCTGAATTTTCAACAGCACTACTCCAGTCTTCAGTGTCACATATACAGAAATCATTCTGATATGCTGATTTGGTGCTCAAGAAAATGTTTTATCAATGTTGAAAACGGTTGTTCTGCTTAATATTTTTGTGAAAACAGTAATACATTGTTTTCGAGATTCTTCAATGAATAAAAAGTTCGAAAGAACAGAATTTAATTTAAATATTTTTTGTAACAATTCAAGAGTCTTTACTGTTAATTTTGATCAATGTAATGTGTCCTTGCGGAATAAAAGAAAAAATCAATCTTGCTGACCCCAAACGTTTGGCAGTGTGTGTTTGAAGAATGCCTTTAACAATAAATCAACAAGACATACAAAAACAATCATGCAAGCAGAATTTGAGAGAATTTAATGGCTTTGTTTCACTATAAAAAAAATTTCTTGTATATTCTTCCATGCAGACGCCTTATTATCTATAAAGAATTTAAAAAAAAAAACAATTGGTAACATTTTACTTAAAGCCTTTATGTATAATGCATTATAAAGGGTTATTAAAGGGAACAATGCATTATAATTCTTCATAATGTGCATTATAATACATTATATTTTGCTTTAAATAATTATAACTGAATTTAATATAATGTATTAACTGTAGTTACAATCATGAGATTGTACAATGCATTATAAGTTGCATTACAAGGCATAATTAATGCATTAAAACTACTTTTATAATGCATTATAAATAAAGGCTTTAAGTAAAGTGTTACCAAACAATTTTCTCCGACTGTATTTTAATATAAACAGAGGGGTCCAAAAGTCTAAGACCACTATTATAAATAATTCTGTTTAGGGTTTTTTGTAATTTTTCATTACCAATCACATTATCAGCGTAATCCTAATACAAGACAAAGTTTTGGTATCGCCTGTCAATAACCCCCATTGCCTGTGTGTTATATAAGCATTAGATTGTTTAATTAGGGTAGGAGGGCAAGGGGAATGGACTTTGGATACCCCTGGCTGCCCCCAGCTCTGTCCTGCATGTCCGTCTGCCTGTTTCTGGCACTCTGCTCCCATTGTCAGACACTTCCTGATGGGAGGTGCTTGGGGAGAGAGAGCTCAGTCAACTGCAAAGGAATGTGGGCAGAAATTACGGATGTTTCCTGGGATTTCAGAACGCAATTCCTGCTATTTTCCAGCCAGGCGTCTGGAGCGAGTGTTTCCGGCTATGCACGCATTTAACACACAACACACACAGCCTGACTCCTGAAACTGTGTCGCTGGAAGTGAAGCAGACGCCTTTTAAAAAGAGGACATCGGGGGGGGGGGGGAACTCATGGCAACAATGTACGTGCCTGAAACCTCATGGGGGAGGAGGAGGGTGTGAAATTCTGTTTTTAAGATAAACTCATCAACGAAGCATCAGAAATATTTAGTGTAGCAAAATTGTAATGCTCAAATTAAGTGTGATTCCTGAAGAACATTCATACGCTAATGCAAGAAAAAGTACGGTGTCAACTGTGAGTTGTGTAACTGTTTTGAATATTTGGATCGCAGAATCCTAGTCATCCAACTTGTGTGTGAATATGACAATACAGATGTGACATACTTAACACCTATCCAAAAGTAACATGAGACACACAGACCCCTTAAAGAGCCCACCTTCACTTCCTTCCATTATAACCACATCACAAAAGTTAAAGAACGAAAGCCGACTCACCTTTTAACATTAAAGAGTGTAATTACCATTTGACTGGGCAAGAGGAAATGGGGCTCCATACCCAGAGGCTGTGTTAAACTAGCCCAGCCAAAACCACATAAAACCAAAAAGGGGAACGAGAGAAGGAGCGCAATGGCTCCATATACAGTAGCCGGACTGGAAGGACTCCACAAGGCCTTCACTTCCACTCAGTTACCTGAGACCATAGCTCACTCAGAACAATGTGCTACCAAAGACACAAAGAGAGCGGGAGGAAACGTGTGGGAAAGAAAGAACAGAAAGGGGGAGAGAAACATGAGTTGGAATCAGAAAGTCATGTTCATTCCAGCATGCTGAAAGGCTTTCATCCAGACCACAGTACACATCCATATACAACAGGAGGCCAAACGTCTGAGACCACATGAAAGATCTGGGATTATTGCCATTTCAATCTGAAAATATATATAAAGTTTTACAATTTCGAACATTTTACGATTTTTAAGAAGTTAATCAAATGGTAACACTTTTTAATTTTAGATTAGAGTCAAATATCCATATATTTCACAATTCTCACTATTTGCTGCATATTTGCATGCATATTACATATTTGCTGTAATTAGAAAACACATATTAATGCCTTATTCTGCATAACCATATTTTAAATCCCTTAATCCTACCCCATACCTAAACTTAACAACTACCTGACTAACTATCAATAAGCAGCAAATTAGGAGTTCATTGAGGGAAAACTGTTCCATATTCTAAAGTGTTACCAATATATGCTATATCATTCAAAAATGTAGGGATTTAAAAAAAAAAAAATAAATGAAATTTTAAAAGAAGTCTCTTATGATTAACAAGGCAAAAAAGCAATATTGTGAAATATTATTATTATTCAACATAACTGATTTATATTTTAATACATTTTAACATTTAATTTATTCCTGTTATGGCAATGCTGAATTTTCAGAAAACATTCTAATATGTTTCTTATTATTATAAATGTTGAAACCAGCCATTTATTTGGAACAATAGTAGAAATACTAATTATGTAAAATTCTTTAATTTATTGCATCATTGATGAATAAAATAATTTTGCAAAAGCACATTTTTTAAAGAGATTAATTCATTACCACCCACATTTATTTGTCAATATATTTTGCAAAACAATTCCAAAGTACTCTTTGTAAGTATACAGGTGATGGACTAATTCTGGCCAACATGAAGATCTCTGTTTCTCCCACTGTCTGGACTACCTCCATCCAAACCTGAATTTCCACATTCTTGTCTTGGCAAATATCTGTTGCTCTTCAACTTTGGCTGATCTAGTGTGTAAATTGAGACGTGAGTGGAGCTGACATTGCCCTGGATTGTTTTTCTCAGTTAATGCGTGTATGTGAAACAGAAAGATATAAAAAGAATAAGTAAAAGAGAGAAAAAAAGAAAACGATAGAAACTCTCAGATTATATATGATTTTCCTCAGACTATTTCTGCATTTCCCAGCATTCCAGTTATGCATCACAAAGGCTAAACAGGGAAGTCTGGAGCTTTAGACAAGAAGACTGCTTGTTTACCACCCTGTACTGGCTTCTGCTCCAGGGCATTGCAGCATGCAGTATATTTGTCAGGTGAGCGTCTTTACATGATCAACATTCCTTTCCACACGAGAACTCACTGACATATACTCAAACACTTAATCAAACAAGTCTATAAACAATGTAAGATCTAATTAAATTACATAATCCTCATATATGTTTTCAGTGAAAAGAAGAGTTCTATACGCAGTATCTCAAATTCAGTTAATTTAGTAAATGCAGCTGCACAGATATACACTGAAATTAATGACTTCATTAAATAGCAATTATGTAATTATACAAATTTAAAAAAAAAAAAGTGTAAGCTTAAGTAAAAGTGTCAAGGTGAATAGCAGAGAACATGGCCAGAATGAGCAATCACGTTCATAAAAAAAATAATAATAATAACTACTGATTTTTGAGCTTGATTATTGTATTCATTTGGTACTTCAGTTTTCTGGTCTAAGTCAACAAAGCTTTATTGGCATGACAAGCATATACACTACCGAAATATAAACAATATAATAAGCTATATAACAGATATACACTGAAATTAATGACTTCATTAAATAGCAATTATGTAATTATACAAATTTAAAAAAAAAAAAGTGTAAGCTTAAGTAAAAGTGTCAAGGTGAATAGCAGAGAACATGGCCAGAATGAGCAATCACGTTCATAAAAAAAATAATAATAATAACTACTGATTTTTGAGCTTGATTATTGTATTCATTTGGTACTTCAGTTTTCTGGTCTAAGTCAACAAAGCTTTATTGGCATGACAAGCATATACACTACCGAAATATAAACAATATAATAAGCTATATATTTGGAAGAGTTAAAGTTGTTGTGCTTAGGTCTTACCTAATAAACACTCAAATCACAGTATTTTTATAGTAAATGAATGTACCCAAATAAATTAACAAAAATTTATAAATAAGTGAGTGATTTTGTTGTTTTTACAGAATTAGAATATAGAATATTCTCTACAAATGTATGTGTGTGTGTGTGTATATATATATATATATATACACACACACACAGTATATACACATTAAAAATATATAATATATAATAAATTAAAATAAATAAAATCTGTAAACAAACAAACAAACTCAATAGCACAGAACATGGTAAGAATGGGCAATCTAGGTCATACAAAAATAAAAAGCTATTTCTCTATGGTAGATTATTTCCATTTTTAGGTTTGATTATTGCAATATTTTGGTACTTTGGTTTGCTAGTCCCTTATAAGCCACCTCTTTTCCGAAGAGTCTTTAACCATAGCCATAGGTTACAGCCTGAGAAAACATATGAACCAACTGAACAAACATCTTACTACTGACCACGGGAATGCACTGACTGACCCACCTCACCACACTGCCAGTGGAGCTAAGGATGACATACAAGAAAGACACTGCAGATGGGCGGTCAGTAATCGGCATGAGGAAATCCTTAACAAATACACACACACACACAGATATATATATATATGTACATTGGGAACCAAAATGCCAGTAAGGTAAGAGGACTCATGGTAGAGCAGGACCTGTTACATCCTCCCATTGTTTGTGTGCATGAAAGTGTGTGTGTTGATCAGTAAAAGCAGGAGGGACATTTGACCTGCAGATAGCCCTCGTCAGGCGTGCAATGAAGCGGTTGATGCCATGCACAGGCCCAGAGCTTTCGCAGGACACGGATGAGAGCAGACGAGATAAGACTGACCTCACACCTGCTCATCAGACACGAAAAGACTGAGCGGTTGATGCCATGCACAGGCCCAGAGCTTTCGCAGGACACGGATGAGAGCAGAGGAGATAAGACTGACCTCACACCTGCTCATCAGACACGAAAAGACTGAATCTCCATCAGTCTTTTTGACAAATTCACTCTTATTCTTCATCTTTAGCTTAATGTACTTATAACAATAAAGGAATTTAAACCATTTTTGGACATTTTTTTAAATTGCTACTCTCTTAGTTTAATCTGTACTGTTACTTAAATGTTATTTTACTTTTCAAAACTTAGTTTTTTCAGTTATTTTTTATTTATTTATTTTTAAAGAAATTACACTTTTATTCAGCAAGCATGCATTACATTGATCAAAAGTGACACTAATATCTATTGCAAATAAATTATTTTGAACTTTCTATTAATCAAACATTTTAAAAAATGTATCATGGTTTTCACAAAATATTGAGCAGCACAACTGTTATCTACTGTGAAAATATTAAGTATTAAATATGAAGTACTTGAGCACACAAATCAGCATGTTAGAATGATTTCTGAAGGATCATGTGACAAAAATGGAGTAATGCCTGCAGAAAATAAATAAACACATAATAACAAATAAAATCAAAGGAATAAATGACATTTTTAAATACAGTAGTCAACGTTTGAAGTGGATCAAAAAAGTTCATCAAAGTTGAACACATTTTGGTTTTAGGACAACTTTGATGAAAGGTTTTGATCCACTTCAAA
>NW_015542493.1:261783-287241 GCF_001515605.1 Sinocyclocheilus anshuiensis
TATATATATATATATATATATAACTATAATAGTTGTTAAATTGTAATATTATTTTACAATATTACAGCTTTCCTGTATTGATATGTGATAAAAAATATATAGTACACCTAAATAAAAATAATAGTTTTGTTATAAAGCAGATATATGCAGCCTTGGTGAACATCAAAAACATTAACAAATTTTATATATTTGTTAATATCACTTGTAGTAATGTTATTGGTACTTTACATTGCACAGTTTGTCATTATACTATGCACCAAATGCAATGACAATACAAATTTACAGCTTTCTTCATTTAAATAAATCACACTAAAATTGAAGGGGGAAAAAAGATACAAAGACAGAGGGAAAGAGAGAACAAAACACGTCAGGAATGAGGCAACTTTGGAGAAGGGCCTCAAATATGATGAAAAACACATCTCTGTCTCCTCAAAGGAATGTGCTTCACCCCACTGCTATTTTACAGTTAGCTCTCTGAATTTCAAAACTGTGAATAGTATGTAAATGTATGTACCAAGATGGCATGAGAAACACTGCATAAATTCAAATGACCCCATCTGTTGCTGCATTATAAAAGATCAAACAGGGCTGAATAAAAGAGAATCTGATTGGCCATTAACTCAGTAGGAGTTCACAGGCTTTGCTCCATGCCTGTAAGCACACATTAACATTTTCACTCCTATTGTATGGCCTCCTGCTGTCGTGCTGGATTTCACAAATGCCTCCATTTCTCCCTGTGGATCCACAGAGGCAGTGTGCTATCCTTTCCAGCTTTTAGATGGATGAGATAAGAGTGTGTGTGACCTCCTAAATTGACCCACTCTCCTCCTGTCACCCCTAACCTCTTTTCCATCATAACGATGTAATTAATGAGGAGCATCGACTCAGATCTGAGGGCAGATGTGCTTTGTGATGCACAGTAATAGGCAACATTCTTGGTTTGTTTACCCATCAGTAGACCAACGTGAATCCTGAACACATTTTTTCCTTTTTACTGCACATTTTCTGCCCAGATTGCAGGGGAAAATCTGTGTAGTTCTGTGAACTGTAATTAAATATGGTTAAATGAGTTAAATGGAGATTATTGCTAGTTAAAACTATTTTCAAAGCATACAAAATATTTTTCTATATGTGCGGTATTGAGGAATATAGAATTTTGTGGAGCAGATTCTGTGAAGGCCTGACCATAAGTATAGAAGGAGAAATTTCCAGGCCAAAAACAGAACAGGGAACAATTTTTTATTCCAGCTTTTTTTTTTTTGCATTCCATGTTCTCTCGGTGGACCATCAACTATAATTCAGCATAAGCAACAGTATCCTCCCTAATGCAAGAACTTGAAAATATCAGCTGCAACAGTGATTGAACACATACCAGGTATGACAGCAATAAAACACTGGTCAACAGGGCTGATCATAGCTCAATCTGCTGTTCTGATGATAGTAACCCTATACTACTCGAGAAGTAACATGGCAGTCTCCACCTTAAATAAACATCTTCATAATGTGTATGCACAACTTCTTGTGTTACTGTAACAACAACATTTAAGGGGATTTAAGTGAGATTAGTTGAACTGTGTATCAAAAGGATGATTCTATTTTAACAAAGATTACTCTATCTGCAATTTGAGATTTGCTTGGGAGTTTTTTTTTTAATTCTCAACATGATGCCTTTAACTGAACACTAAAATGAGAACCATCATTATAATGTTGGCTGTGCAAATTGCTGATGTAATGGAACTTGGCTTCAATGGCTTCACTTATGAATGAAATCTCACTGTCCCACCACTGACTACGTTCGCAGCTGTCTTCCATATTAACCAAAGAACTACAGGTATGTAAAATCTTTGGTCAGACGCCGCCAGTGCGTAATTGTGACGAATGAAAATCAAGAGTGACGTAAAAGCAGCGCAAATTCTGATATGACTATTCAGACTGAAGTCCTGTACTCACTTAGATGGGTATTTGACGCAGAAATGTAAAACATTAATCTAAATGAACAGCTGTTAATGCATCTGTTTAGACAGACACAAAGATTTGCATCAGATTTTGCAACAGAATTTTTTTCAGTGAAATGTTATAATCTTTTTCCCGTCACACTGTGAGGAAAACTGGCTAACCAGTAATATTCCTGCATCTGGTCATATGCCAATAATCAATGCTGTAGCATAAAAACAACTTTGAGGCAGTAACAGAGGATTTTGCTAAATGACAGTGAACAGAAGTCTCTGTACTCTTGTATTTGGTATTGCTTGAGAAACACCATCTCGAATACAAATAAAAAACTGATCGGCTGTTGGAAAACATATAAATACTGTTTAACTTCCTTTCTTCTTTGTATGGTGATTTTAACGCATTGGTCTGAACAGACAAATTGCATGCGAAAATCGGACAGAATTTTTGTGCCAAATCAGAAGCGAAACAATCAGATTCCATATGATTAGTGCTCTTCACGTTGACAGTTAAGCCACTTTTGTCTGCAGTCTGAATGTAGCCTTCACAAATACACAAATCGTAAAAAAACAATTGCAAAACAATTCATGAAAAAGCAAAAATGTAAGGTCATATGCCAATAATCAATGCTGTAGCATAAAAACACAACTTTGTGGCAGTTACAGAGGATTTTGCTAAATGACAGTGAACAGAAGTCTCTGTACTCTTGTATTTGGTATTGCTTGAGAAACACCATCTCGAATACAAATAAAAAACTGATCGGCTGTTGGAAAACATATAAATACTGTTTAACTTCCTTTCTTCTTTGTATGGTGATTTTAACGCATTGGTCTGAACAGACAAATTGCATGCGAAAATCGGACAGAATTTTTGTGCCAAATCAGAAGCGAAACAATCAGATTCCATATGATTAGTGCTCTTCACGTTGACAGTTAAGCCACTTTTGTCTGCAGTCTGAATGTAGCCTTCACAAATACACAAATCGTAAAAAAACAATTGCAAAACAATTCATGAAAAAGCAAAAATGTAAAAGGTAAACCTACAAATATGAATTCATTTATAACATTTGAAAAACACAACTTGCACCAAAAAAAAAGTGACAATCTGTCCCGACACATTTTTTTATTTTTTTAAATATGATGATACTTTAAAATTATTTGGAGGAGAGAATTCATAAAACTCAATATATCGAGGGCTACACAGGGCTACAGACTCTGTGACGACTAGCCCCGGTCTCCAATATACAGAGAAAACAAGTTGGCAAGAGGAAAAAAAAAAAGCCAGTTGTTTACACAACACCCTCTGACTGCCTTGTGGAGCCAAGTCTACACCACAGGCCCAAATAAGAACAACTCTAGATCAGTCCTTTTCTCACACACTGAAGCAAATCCACAAATTTACCCCCACCACATTTTTAAGGGGGCTTCAAAACCAAAACATTTTTGAGTTTGCGTCAATCCTCCAAGTAAGAATGTAAACAGGCAATCCCTCCTGTAAGACCCTATCTGCGGTACACCAAGACTGTATGGAGAAATCAGACTCCTGTATGTACAACGTGCCTCGGTTATGACCCTCCAAAGTTGGCACACCCTCTCCCTGCACATTTGACATTCCTCAAACACAATCACACTTCCCCTCCACCTCTGCAGTTCTAGGAAAACAGCAAACGAGAATCCAGCACATTCAACAGCCAAAAGGAATGTCAGCTTATGTTGGCAGGTCCAGATAAGAAGCACTAAGCCACTACTGCATAATAATGTAAACCATTAAGAGGTCTATTTTGACAAAGACCTGAAGTTGAATTCTCTACAGGAAAAGGCTGTGAAAAAGGTGAAATACATTGATATGCAGAAGACTGATATCGCTTAGAGGCCATTAGCTATTGTGGTGCAAGAATTTGGGAATGATGAATATTTCACATTCATGCAACACACCAACACACATGGATTAAAGCAATAGTTAACCCAAAAATGAAACTTCTGCCATTATTTACTCACCCTCATTTCATTCCAAAACTATATGACTTTCTTTCTTCCGTGAAGCACCAAATGAGATATTTCGAAGAATGTTGTGGATGCTCTTTTCCATGCAATTACAATGGGAGTTTTAAAGCTAAAGGACAAAAAGGACACAAAAGCACCATAGAAGTAGTTAACAAAATTTGGAATAAAGAAAGTCATATGGGTTTGGAAAGATCTTCAGGGTTAGTAAATGATGCCAGAACATTCTTTTTTTTTTTCTAGGGCTTTTAGCACAGCACTTAACCCCAGGTTATCATCATTCTAAAACCTGCTTTTAACTCTGGATAAAGGTGCATCTTACACTTTAGTTTAGCCACGCGTTTTACTTGGGGTTATGAAATCCTGCTCTGGAGCTTTTGTGGTGTTGTTAACCCCACATTGTGGTGTTAGAATGCTAATAGACTAGATGTGACTATATCAAGTGTGAAAAGCCATTCTGTAAATTATTCCTTCACTTTAAAAAATAAAGGTGCTTCACGATGCCATTGAAGAACCTTTTTTTGTCTAAATGGTTCCATAAATTACCTTTAACATCTGAAGAACCTTTCTGTTTCACAAAAGGTTCTTTGTGGCGAAAGAAGGTTCTTCAGATTATAAAAAAGGTAAGAAAGAGATGGTTCTTCTTTAAAGAACCTTTGACTGAATGGTTCATTGTAGGACCAAAAATGGTTCTTCTATGGCATCGCTGTGAAGAACCTTTTAAGCTCCTTTATTTTTGTTTAAAGAGTTAAGTTAAGTATAAACTAAAGGTGTTTTCAAACCTGGCTCATTTGGAGCGTTTGCTTGGAACTTAGTTTGGTTCACTTAGGCATATTATACATAGGAATCGTGCTCAGATTCACATCAAAATAATCAGTCCGTCATTGCCTGAACAAGATGATCTTGGCCCGATTGAAAATGTGAACAGTTGTCGGCGCCAATGGCCTCGTGGGCAGCGCGCCTTTGCGCTTCGGGCGTCCCGAGTTTGAGTCCCGGCTCGTGGACCTTTCCCGATCCCACCCCCCTCTCTCTCTCACCCACTTCGCTTCCTGTCGACCTACTGTCCTATCTAAATAAAAGGCATAAAACGCCAAAAATAAATCTTTAAAAAAGAAAATGTGAACAGTTTTACTCACATGTAACATGTAACCACTGTAACAATTTAAGTCCCGTTTTGGAACAAAGCAAACAATCTTCAGGACTGAAAACACCGAACTAACATTCTTGGACTTCACAGTAAAGCCATTTACCAAAATATGACTAAAACTCAATAAAATAAAATAACAGGTCCAAGCTTTCCAGTTAGACTTCTTCCTGGAAAGGCAGCAGTTATGAGAAGGTTTAAATATGAATGACTGCCTTCACCTCAGGCCCTAAAGCTGCCATTGATTCACAAATGTAGGTGTTCTCATCCTCATCTTCTGCTTTTGTCATTCTTAAAAACAAGGCAAAGGTCTCTCTCACACACACACACACACACACACACACACACACACACACGCACATACAAAATCAAGTCTATTGCTACCATCACAACAGAATTACACCCAAAATGCATTCTCACACACCCTGGGGTGTGTGTCCACTCTATTACATAAGATCTCAGAGCCGCATAGCTGAGAGATGGGCAGAGCTTGCCCTCACAGGGCAACCCAATCTAATTATGACCCGTTTCCAACTGGCTGCCCTCATTAAAAACTCAAAGAGGCTGTGACACAATACAGTTTTACATAACAGAGGTTACGGCCAGCCACAATGACAGGCTTATGGTGAGCCTCCATCATACAGTCCCACCTAAAAACAGAATGTAGGATAGAAAATATCCTGCCTTATAATTATCTCGGAGTTAATAGAAATAGCATTTTCTGGATTCTTCTGGATTGTTCTGCTACTGATTTGTGGTGGTTTTAAAGTTTAAGTTTACCCAGAGTCCCACACAGAAATGTCATGCATAATAATATTAATAATAATAATATTAACAATAATACATATTTTATGTACATTAATTATTTTATCCACGTCATTTAGGACGGAACACAACCGATTAGTGTTTTTAGGCTGGTAGTTCGGGGAGAGCGTCCAAACATTTAAAACACGATGAATATAGCAAGTCAAAAAAGCTCACAAGTTTTAGTATTAATTAGATAAATAAAATATCAATTTAATTGTCAGCTTTATGTGAAACCGAATTTTTGTTCGGCCAATCGTGTGCTTTAATCCAGCAGCGCACGTACTCTGCGTCTATAGACGCGACGCGTTTTTCTAAAGAACAACAAAGAAAAAACTCTTATTCGCAAAAAGTGTTTTCAAAGACACAGATAAGGTGAGACTTCCCCTTCTGGTGAACAATTGTTTAAATCCATCTGTATATAAGCTACAGAATACTGTATGTGGAACGCTGAATCCATGCACAACTGCACGTGACCTCAAAACAAACACATTTTTATTTAACTACGTAAACACATAGTTAAGAATAATAATATTTTGGTATTTTATGTGGTGTTGGGTAAGATGACTTTTTTTTTTCCTTTCATGGAAAACAATCAAAATGCCAAATATAGGCTTCTCTTTTCCAGATGAAAAGTAGAGAAAGCATGATCACTGTCTGTCGATTTCAATTAGAATTTTATTATAAGTTTAAGTTAAATACAAATATATTAAATCAGAAATTGAATATATGGCCCCTTATATCTTAAATGAAGAGACTTTCAAATAAATAAATAAAGCAAAGCTGCATGATTCCCCTGGTCTCACACATAACAATCTCATTGCCATTTTCATTATGCGAAGGCATCAAAATAACCTAGTTTCTTCCTAGCTCACACACTGCAATACAGATACACAAGTCATGACCTGTTTCCACTGAACTTAGATCAGATAGCTGACCAGCTGCATAAATATTTCCATCTGGCTGCTGTATAAGAAAGTGGCGGCATGTTTCAAATCAGGGTGAGAAGGCACCATATCACCATGGATGGGACCAAAATATGAACAGGCTTTTTTCCATGGGAAACTCAAAATGAATGCTAAATAGACATGTTTTAAACGTGGCTAAAACGGTTGATGGATTTGTCCATTGACTGCTTCGTGAAATGTGTAATAGAATAGATTTACTAATCTCTGTTACACGCTGAACCCAGATAAGGGTGAGCAGTCATTGCTGAATAACTTCCCCATGGACAAACTGATAAGGGATATATTGCTATATTCAGGGCAAAGGAGACTAGTCTAGGACGAATTGACCATGGCAAATGAATGCTTGAATGGAGGTGCTCATAAGCAAGCAATTTGTGCGGAGGATCTCTGGCATTGTTCCTCACACACTGAATCATGCTGATAAAACCCACCCCACATCTGTCTGTGAGACATTCAGAGAATCCTGAGGGCGTCTGGAGCGGTCTGATGTGAGCGCTTGCCAGCCAGGCCCTTATTCCCAGTTCATGACAGAGATGAACAATGAGCTCCTCCATGCACAATCATGTACACAAACACACAGACTGTGGGCTGGAAGTGAGGCATGCTGCCCCCCGAAGGTTTCGCCAGGCTCTGGAATGTGAGATAAAGGTGTAAGTGCTGTACGGTCAGCAACAGCAATCGTGGGAAAGTGTCTCTTACTCTTCTTATCTCGTCAAGGAATGCAAGCTATCTGAGAGCGGCTATATGCAAAGGGATTCAAAAGCAACAGATGCGTCCTGAAGAGAAAAAGGAAGAAAGAATTTTACTTTTGCTAGCAATTGTTGTACTTGGAAGCTTATATTCAAGAACAAAAGCAAACAAGGAATAGTGAAATGGTTTTATTCTATTCATGCACATGTATTTTAGGAGGAAGTGCACTACAAAAAAGAGTCAAATGAAACAAAACAATTTCACTTATGAAAGACTATATTATATATATAGTATAGTAAATAATACTATATATATATATATATATATAACTATATATAGTTTCATTTGACTCTTTGGTAGTGCACTTCCTCCTAAAATACATGTACATGAATAGAATAAAACCCTTCAGTGTGTGAAATATTAAGTAACAAAGGAAGTATTAAAATAACAAAATATATGATAAAATATAGAACATTTTAATTTTGTGATATGTCAATGTTTTCTTACGACTTCAAAACACTATATAATCATTCACGTTATGATTTTTAAATATACTATATTATAAATGAATATACTGTAATAAAATGTTATCTCTCCCTGAGTAGAAAGTACTACAAATTTTATCAGTATCTGAGGTCTTTGTAGGCGTGATAAAAAAGGATACATGTGCATACATGTACATCTTTATTGTTTGTATATTAAGCTCATCAATAATTAACAAAAAAGCATTCAAATTTAAATAACTCATAATAATGCATACATTCTTTTACATTTATACTATTAATTTGTATTATATTTTCTTATTGTATTTATTAATTTAGGCCTATTTTTATCCATGTACTTTATGCATTAATGTACTTTTAATGCAATTATTATTATTATTATTAATTAATTAATTAATTAATTAAATTTCTGTATGGATCTCTTTGAATGAAAGACAATAGATGACAAAAGGAAAAGAGAATTATGGGTAAAGGTCAAAGTTTATCAGTCAATGTGTCTGTAACAGCACACTCAAATGGTTAAAAATGACTGCCCACTCACGGCATAACATACCCCATAGAAAAATATTTTTAAATGACCCGAAATGTCAGGGTTTTGGCTTTGTTTTTCTGAGAATGCGGAGAACTGTTTGCCCAGGCTGTGGATTAAAGATAATAATGTTGTAAATAATTTTCTGTTTCTTGCACAGGCTGATCGTTCCACTTCATAAGACCTCAATATATTATCAGGAGCCACTGGTATTAATATGGTCGTGTCTGTATATGTTTTTTGACTCTCATAAACCGGCAGCCACAGTGGGGCAGTTTATAAATTGCCAAAGACAACGGTTTCACCAAAAAACCTTCTTTACTGTTCTACTGAAGAAAAAAAGTCACCTACATCTTGGATGGCCTGAGAGTAAGTAAATTAAGAGCAAGTTTTTATTTTTGGGTGAACTACCCCTTTAAGCATGTATGTTTAGTCGGTATGACAAATGTTATAAATGCAAGTTGTTATTAAATAAAAGCTAGTTTGTAATTTTGTTAAACTCAGTATAAAATTTAATACATTTCATAGCAATTTCTTACGATGCCCAAACAGCAAATCTTAGTTTAGGTAACATATGAAACACATGGAGTGAATGGTTAAATTTTAACTGACAATATTTGCTGTAGTTTTCTAAACGTTCGACCAATTAAAACTTTTAATTTGAATGGACTATAAAACTAGTTCAAGTAAAGGTTGAGCCAGCTAAAAAATAACAATTCAAGTAACACTTTGAAGAGAGAAATTGAGTGAATTGACGTAATCTGTGGAACTAAATTAATAATAATTACTTGTTTACAGTGCATGCTTGCTACAGTCCTCAAACGCCATATGTACCCGTGTACCCGTGAGAGATAGCGAGGCAACAAGAGGCTGTCTCTCCTCACTAGGTGTCCTGGGGTACAGTGAAACAAGGGAAGTGCTTGAATAAAAGCACTGATAACAACGTGAACACGGAACACACCAAACAATCTACTCACAAGGAAGGACAAGAAAGCAGAGGTTATAAAGGAAGAGGGGAACGAGCGACAGGTGAGGGAGAGACAGCTCGTGAACTGTGCACCCCTGCCGCAAGATCAGCGCTGATTGCCCAGGTCACGAGCTGCCGAAAGTGACGGGACAACACAGACAGCAGGGGGAGCCAATGAGGCACCCTGAACTGTGACAGTACCCTCCCCCTCAGGGATGCCTCCTGGCATCCCCGGAGGACTCACCATGACGCCAATGGAATTGGTCGACGAAAGCGCGATCCAGAATGTCGCGAGCCGGAACCCAGCATCTCTCCTCCGGACCATAGCCCTCCCAGTCTACCAGGTATTGGTGACCTCTACCCCCTATGCCTCACATCGATCAGCCACCATACAGTATAAGCCGGCGGCGACCCCTCGATGAGTCTAGGAGGCGGGGGGCGGAGGTCTGGGGCTGAAGGGGGGAGTGAATGCCGTGCTTGATCTTAGACACGTGGAAAACCGGGTGGATATTTTTAAATAGGGGGGTTAACTTGAGTCGCACCGACACCGGACTGAGCACCTTAGAAATGGTAAACGGTCCAACAAATTTGGGTCCCAGTTTACATGAGGGGAGTCTAAAGTGAATGTCCTGAGAAGACAACCAAACCTTCTGACCGCACACGTAAAGTGGGGGCTTAGTATGGTGACGGTCCGCCAATGCCTTGTTCCTCTTGCCAGTCCGAGTGAGGGCTTCTCTTGCAATCCTTCAAGTATGGAGGTATCTCTCAATAAACGCGTGTGCGGATGGAACAACGGCGTCGGATTCTTGGGAGGGGAATAATGGTGGCTGGTAGCCTAAACAGCACTGGAAGGGAGACAAACCCGTAGACGAGACCGGGAGGGAGTTGTGCGCGTACTCGACCATGGTTAATCTGGAACTCTAAGACGACGGTTCGGCAGACACCACACAGCGCAGAACCCTCTCTAAATCCTGGTTAGCATGCTCAGCCTGACCGTTAGTCTGCGGTTGATACCCGGAGGATAAACTCGTAGTCGCCCCCAGTTGTCGACAGAATTCTGTCCAAAACCTAGACACAAACTGGGGACCCCTGTCAGAGACCACGTTCACCGGGAGGCCATGAATACAGAAAACGTGATCAAAGACAGCAGTCGCTGTCTCCCTCGCTGACGGCAATTTGGGGAGGGGAATAAAATGGGCCGCCTTTGAGAACCAGTAGACCACTAGACGGGGGTAGGCCAGTGACGAAGTCCATCGTTATGTGTGACCAGGACCGCAAAGGGACATACAGTGGCTGGAGTAGCCCTGCTGGGGGTCGATTGGAGCCCTTACCCGCCGCACAAACCGGACAGGCCGACACGAACTGACGAGCATCCTGCGCCACGGATGGCCACCAAAATATCCGCGGGAATAGTAGCGTCGCGTAGCACCGTGCGGACTTTGGACTCCACCCCCCAGGTGACCGCCGCCACCACCCGTTCGGGAGGCAGAATGGCCACCGGGAGGGTGGGACTAGCCTCAGCCTCAAAGATCCGTGACAGTGCATCGGGTTTACCATTCTTGGACCCCGGCCAGTAAGAGATGGTAAACCTAAACTGCCCGAAAAACAATGCCCAACGAGCCTGCCGAGAATTTAGTCTCTTCGCGGTGAGGATGTATTCGAGGTTCTTGTGGTCAGTCCAAACGATAAACGGGACCCTCGCTGACGGCAATTTGGGGAGGGGAATAAAATGGGCCGCCTTTGAGAACCAGTAGACCACTAGACGGGGGTAGGCCAGTGACGAAGTCCATCGTTATGTGTGACCAGGACCGCAAAGGGACATACAGTGGCTGGAGTAGCCCTGCTGGGGGTCGATTGGAGCCCTTACCCGCCGCACAAACCGGACAGGCCGACACGAACTGACGAGCATCCTGCGCCACGGATGGCCACCAAAATATCCGCGGGAATAGTAGCGTCGCGTAGCACCGTGCGGACTTTGGACTCCACCCCCCAGGTGACCGCCGCCACCACCCGTTCGGGAGGCAGAATGGCCACCGGGAGGGTGGGACTAGCCTCAGCCTCAAAGATCCGTGACAGTGCATCGGGTTTACCATTCTTGGACCCCGGCCAGTAAGAGATGGTAAACCTAAACTGCCCGAAAAACAATGCCCAACGAGCCTGCCGAGAATTTAGTCTCTTCGCGGTGAGGATGTATTCGAGGTTCTTGTGGTCAGTCCAAACGATAAACGGGACCCCCGCGGTTAAATGATGAGAAAAGAAGGCACAGGGATGTATTCTCCCGTCCGAGGGTGACCTTTGAGACAAAATTGCCCCAACACCCACCTCTGACGCATCCACCTCCACAATGAACTGACGAGATGGGTCTGGGGTAGTCAAAATCGGAGCCGAAACTAAGCGACTCTTTACATTTTCAAACGCAGTCTGAGCCTGCGACGACCAACAGTAACGCTTCCTAGTGGAGGAGAGATCAGTCAGAGGAAGGGCGACCTGGCTAAAATTCCGAATGAATCGCCTGTAAAAATTGGCAAACCCCAGAAATCGCTGGACCGCTCCACGACTATCCGTGGTGGGCCAATCAGCAACCGCTTTTACCTTGGCGGGATCCATTCGGATACCCTTGGGAGAGAGGATAAATCCCAGGAACGGAACCGACCGTACGTGAAACTCGCACTTCTCTACCTTGGCGAATAAACGATTCTCAAGTAGCCGCTGGAGCACTTGTCTGACGTGCTGGAGATAATTGCGCTTGTTCCGGGAGAAGATCAGGATATCGTCGAGGTAGACAAAAACAAACCGGTCGACCATGTCTCTGAGCACGTCGTTGACGAGTGCCTGGAAGTCCGCCGGGGAGTTAGAAAGCCCAAACGGCATGACCAAATACTCAAAGTGCCCTGTAGGGGTGTTAAAGGCGGTCTTCCATTCGTCCCCCTACCTAATCCGAACTAGGTGATACGCATTGCGGAGGTCCAACTTCATAAAGATGGTTGTCCCCTGCAATAGCTCGAAGGCCGATGACATCAACGGCAAAGAATAACAATTCTTCACCGTGATGCCATTCAACCCCCGACAGTCTATACAGGGGCGCAGCGAACCATCCTTCTTCTCCAGAGAGAACCCCACCCCAGCTGGAGAGGAAGAGGGACAGATAATGCCTGCTACCTGAGAATTGTGAATATACCTCTCCATTGCCTCCCACTCAGGTCCGGACAGAGAGTAAAGGCACCCCTTAGGCGGAGAAGTGCCAGGCAACAGGTCTATCGCACAGTCGTACGGGCGGTGTGGAGACAGAGATGATGCTCGGGACTAACTGAAAACCGCTCTCCAGTCATGGTAAGCCTCCGGTACATCCGCCAAATTCACCTCCTGCAACACAGAACGAGACCTCGGGAAGGCATGTCACTCGCCGCTCCTGACACAGCTTTATTGATGGACTCAAGAGGAAACACGCTCCTCCGATGTCGAGAACGGAGAGCAATCCGGTTATCCCTGCTGTAGCAGCGACAAAGCTCGTGCTGCCTCGGTTCCTCGAGCAGAGTGATCGAAAACCTTACGTAGCTCCTCCGAGAAACTCTCAAATGAAGAACAGCAGTGATAACAACGTGAACACGGAACACACCAAACAATCTACTCACAAGGAAGGACAAGAAAGCAGAGGTTATGAAGAGGGGAACGAGCGACAGGTAAGGGAGAAACAGCACGGAAGAGAGGAACGAGCGACAGGTGAGGGAGAAACAGCTCCCCTGCTGCAAGATCAGCGCTGATTGCCCAGGTCACGAGCTGCCGAAAGTGACGGAACAACACAGACAGCAGGGGGAGCCAATGAGGCACCCTGAACTGTGACAGTGGTGAGTAGATTCTGTCAGCTCCTCGGGATAACAGAGGACTCAAATGCAGAGAAGTAGGTGAAAAACTGAGATTTATTTCTCACGAGGCAAAACCTGATAACAACGTGAACACGGAACACACCAAACAATCTACTCACAAGGAAGGACAAGAAAGCAGAGGTTATGAAGAGGGGAACGAGCGACAGGTAAGGGCACAAGCTGCTGAAAGTGACAGGACAACACAAACAGCAGGGGGAGCCAATGAGGCACCCTGAACCGTGACAGCCTGCATGATATTGGCCAAACTACTTTTCAGTAGTCATTACTATTGGCAAGTATGGAAAACAATAGGAAAACAAAGCCAAAGCACGGACAATTTAGGCAATTTAGAAATCCTAGCCAGGACATGTTCAGGAAAAAGAGGATGTATGGTCACCCTATTTTATTAGCTGTACAAAATGGCTCACAATACATGGTGATACTGAACTCAGTCAGTATCAAGTTGCTGTGATTCTTTTCATGTCTGAAGTTACAATGCAACTCCAATTCCTGTGCAGACAGAAATGGCATTTCACTCTTTTTTGGAAGCTATTTATTACACTAAATGTACGGAATGTGATGTATGTGTAAAGATACAACACATACACCTGTTAGAGTCACATTAGAAGCTCAGATATGCAAGCTACATTCAGGCATGAGATAAAGACGTCACAGTTCTAAGCACTTCAAATGGAGATGCTGCAAGCTCCTGGTCAGTGATGTTTGTCTGTTTGCTTTGGCTGCAGTTCTTCTACCATAACAGTGGCGGCTCGTGGGTTTTAAAATAGAGGAGACACACTAATTGTATTGGTCTGGGATCCCTGCCGATTATTATTATTATAATTTGCTTAACCACTTTAAAATGGCTTTTTGGTTGCTTTTAGTCAGAAAACGTAAAGAAAACGACATACATACAGCAAGATAATATAATTTAACTTACCTGGCCTATCACTTGAAGCAAACAGCCATCCCTTCTTAAAAGTCTGTGTTAAAAGAGAGCTGCCTGTTGCGCCATTTAATTAAGCCGACCGCTGTAGCCTATTAGTTTTCCCTAAATTTGTATATACACTGTTTGAATGACAGCTTGGTAAATCTGTTGGCGATCAAATATTCAATATCGCTACTCATCATAAGTACTTGGTATATTATCAGCGCAGCGGCAGACGTTCAAACTAATATCACGTAATTTACGTCTCTGTCATGATTGGTTGATATCAGAAGGGAGGCTAGCCTCCCTTGCGAGGGTTCTTTTCTCAACACTCCTCAGTGCTGAAAGTGAACACTCGATGCTGTTTGGCTAATTTTTTTTACCAACCCTAGAAGAAGGGCTTCTATACTCTTTGGCTCACCTCTCCCCCGGCCTCCCCCTACCCTTCTCTATCATTAGCGGTTGCAATTACATCAGCAGATTCGGCACATTCGCGATAGAAAAGCGGTGCTTTCACGTTATGGTATTACAACTGTGAAATTACAAACAAAAAATACACATTCTGAGACATGAACTGAAATGAATTGTGAATTTTATTAACATTAAATCGTCCTCCTCCCATTTTCACCTCAAAATTATGGGGAAGCTGTGCCTCCCCTGTCTCCCCCGACGAGCCGTCACTGCCATAACAAAAGCTTCTCTGGCATTACGCTGTGTGCATTTTAAAGGCCAGTCATGACTTCACCTCTACAGTTTCACAAGCCTATGGTTACACCTCACATTTGTGCATGTTTGTCAATTGGAAGCTATGTAGTCGAACATTTTCTTGCTGAGGGTCAGGTCATGTTTGTGATACCTCTGTCTCTGAGGCCACATGACTTCAACTGATCTCATAGCTTAGTGGGACATGCAATTGGTTGGAACATTCATGGCATCTCTATCTCACTGCTCACTCTATCTCGTTTCATACACACTGCTCTTCACAAACATGATTAATAATGGTTGGTGCAATATGCTGCAGTAAAGGGATTGTTCAGCCAAAAAATCTATTCACTTTCATGTCGTTCCAAAGCTGTATGTATTTCTCCTTCTGAGGAAATAAATGTTTCCTTCCTTCTGAAAAAAAAAATGTTTTAAATTCCACTTTCATTGTATGGGCTAGTACTTTCACCAAAAATATCTTCTTTTGTGTTACGTAGAAGAAATACAACTTTAATTTTTGGGTGAACTATGCCTTTAACACAACATAACCTCATGTTCTAACAAAGCTACAATTACTCAAATGAAATGTTAATGTTAAAAACAAAACTATTTCACACTTTAAAATGCCATTTGAGACGATGATGTGTGTTTTGTGCACTACTAGAGTGCACTGTGGATGCTTGTTCACCTCAAGCCAGTTTCTGTGTGTGTGTGTGTGTTTGCTGTGAGACTGTTTAATTTTGGAAGTGGTCAATGGAAAATGTTAGTGTTCATGTTATTTAAAGTAGTGGATAGAAGCACAAGTCACCTGGTGCCATGAATTATGACTGAAACATCCACTTCACATTGGATCAACGCCAATATTATGGTCTCGTGGTAGATACGAAAGAGATTAATACTATAACAAGCCTACTGGGCTACAAATGTCAGTTTTAAAGCATTATTTTAAGACAAAAAAAAACGTCACTAATGTGCCTCATGTTAAAAAAATAAATAAATAAATAAAACTTTGACTCCTATTTTGTTTGACAAGTGACATTTTTGGTTGAGGTCCATTGTAAAACTGAGTTTTTCATAATTATTTTATCAACGCCAATATTATGGTCTCGTGGTAGATACGAAAGAGATTAACTATAACAAGCCTACTGGGTTACAAATGTCAGTTTTAAAGCATTATTTTAAGACAAAAAAAAACGTCACTAATGTGCCTCATGATAAAAAAATAAATAAATAAATAAAACTTTGACTCCTATTTTGTTTGACAAGTGACATTTTTGGTTGAGGTCCATTGTAAAACTGAGTTTTTCATAATTATTTTATCTGTTATACCTTATTTTAAGGTGTTTTTGTGTAATTACACAAATATGTACTGATTACTATTAATTGCTTTTAATTATGCATAATTTACTGTTATTACTATATAAGTATACAAGTAATATGTATAACAAAACACTGTAAAATATAAAGTGTTACCATTTTATCTAATTGTTTGTAAAAATATTCATTACAAATGTACAGAACAAGAAGAAAATCCGAGTGAGTCAATACGGTAAATACATTGGGAATCGTGGTTGCGCCCTCTATTGGGTTGTAAAGGTAATATATAATTTACTCACCGTAATGTCGTTCAAAACCTGCAGAACGTTGAGGGTCCAAACAACATTGAACTCCATTGACTTTCACTGTATGGAGGAAAAAATAGAGATTTAAAAAAAATAAAAAAATACTTTTTTCTGTGTGTTCTCCACAGAAAATAAGAAATATTTACAGATTTAGAAGAACATGAGGCTAAATGAAGTGTAAATGAGTAAAGGATAACAGTTTACATTTTGGGTTGAACTATGCCTTTAGGTTTGAAGCTAGACATTCAAGAGCTTTATGGCTGATTTCCATCTTACAAAAAGTCTATTCTGCACAAAAGAATTACATTCTGAAAGTTTTGACCTTTTAAAGCAACAGTTTGAACTATTCAAAACAAAATTATCAGGTGCATTCTTGGCCACAGTTCAACCATTAAGCAAGTCGAGTGTTGATTAATCTGTCAGTTTGCCCTTGACTTAGTCCAGGGCCCCAAGATTCATAAGATCCTTGCAATCAAAAATGCTTTTCCTCTGCAAGCAAAAGAGTAAACGTCCACATTGCCAAATTCCTCAGTGCTGTTTGTTGAGCTTTGCAGGCCTAGTATCCAGGGTTACGGAATTTTGATCGCAAAACCGCTGGACCGGAGCCTGGCAAAACATATTTCCAGCACTTGCTAATCTGAGGAAGGGAAGAAGGAGCGAGAGAGAAAAAAAGAGACACATTCCAAAACAAATTAGATTTAGGATATTCCTATTCCCCCCATTTCTCAAAGCAAGGGAGCACATGTCTCCCACTCAGTATCACTCCGTTGGTAATATATGAGTCTGTGCTCAATAATAGCCTTAAGCTATTTCCATGTGCAGGATCCCACATGGATGACATTAACATTCCATGAGCTTTCTCATATTGAACGTGTGCGCTGCTGTAGTTTGTGCTTGTGGGTGTGAATGTGTGTGTGTGTGCTGTAAACTGTCAGGCCTGGTGCAATCTGTGCATTCTTGGGGTGAAACTGTACTAAATCATTAAAGCAAGCTGTGATAGGCCACTAACATAGGTGGAGACTTGAGAAAAAGCTTATGTGTTTGACGTCAACTTTACATCTCTGCTGTGCAACACTGTTAAAGGATACGACCCAAGAGAATGTATCTGGTCCCATCACATGTCCAAACAGCCTTTTCCCCCGAAGCACAAAGTGACGAGGAAATAAAACCATTCACACAAACTCATCCACTCCCATAACAAACATAGCTATGAAAACAAGCTCTTTTAATTCAACCCTTAAAACACACACTCTTCACAACCATGTCAGTAGGTTTACAAAAAAATATGTTTTTTATATATATGTTAGGTTACACTGTACATAAATATTGATTGCATAAGAAAGGAAAATGAGAAAAAGGCACAGCAAAACAGTATGGATGTCTCAAGTGCTCAAAAAGATAATGGCGGTGGACGCAAGAGGCCATATGAAAGGTCAAAGGTCAAGGGAATAGGGAGTGTATATGTGGTCATTCCTTCACTAGTGCAATAATCATGGAGGTATTCAGCACTTTTGGGACAAAAGTTGTTTGGCACTGCTTTGGTGTCATTTTTGCTGCACTGA
The DNA here is from genome assembly GCF_001515605.1 of Sinocyclocheilus anshuiensis. NCBI lineage: Eukaryota > Metazoa > Chordata > Actinopteri > Cypriniformes > Cyprinidae > Sinocyclocheilus > Sinocyclocheilus anshuiensis. The sequence goes on from NW_015542493.1 coordinate 280,016, forward strand.
TCTTGTCCAATTATGCTGCAGCTTCTATGAATCCCGACTAGCTGCCAAAACACATTCTTCTTCTCAAATAGAAATGGCCATACAGATAGGTCATCACCTGAAAATATCTCTGCAAGTTCAGATCAAGGCACTCAGTGGCCGTTTTGGGGGCTGCAGTCCTTGCCCAGTTATTTGGAGACGGTGTTGGCGTTTTCCTGCTTCATGCTCTGAATGTGGGCATCCAGTCTCTGAAGCAGCTCTTGAGACCTTAGCGTTTCCTCCTCCAGAAACCGTGTAGTCACTGAGCCATTTGGAGATCCAGTGGAGTCCTGGAGGAAGAGGGAGGAAATGACCGTTAAGGCTGTTGTGCAATGCTACCGTGTGCATGATTGACATGCATTCTTATAAAAGCAGTGTGTCAAAAGCAACAAAATTCTACTCAAGTATAACATCATTATTTATAGTATTTCCATTCTTGGTGCCCATCTGGTGTATATTGTGTATATGGGTCAAAGGCAAATAACACAAAATATTTAAAAAAATCTTGTTTAAAACATGTCCCAAGGTCTTATAAATGAACTATTTGTATTCATGCTTGTTTCTTATTTTGAAAAATATTCTTACATTTTATAACAAGATTTTAATATTTCTCAAGGTAAAAACATTTTGTTTTTAAATAAAGATCGTGAATTTTCATGAATTAACCACATGGTGTTTTACAAGCTGAATTAACTTTATCTTTTTATTAAACCATTAAATTATCTCATATTTTAATTGACGTTTTGACGTCATGAAGGTCTGCTGTATTGTTTTTTTTTTGCATGTTGATTGCACCACATAACACTGGTTTGGAATGTCTTTATAATATGAATAAGTTTGTCTTAAACTATTTTTTTTCCTAACAAATCAAATAAAAAGTTTGACAAATAACTTTTGTGTTTTTTCTTCATTGTGATACTAAGACAGTTGTATCACCTTGAAATTTTTTTGAAACGAACAAATGGAGACATCATGTCACTGACCCATATCTCTATTACTGACAAAGGCAGAAAGTTGTCTACCGAGCTGGAAGCTTGAGCTTCCTCTCCATTAACCACCGCGCTGAGAAGAGCTGCCATTCTGTGGGCTTTACGGCTTGAAGATGAAGATGAGGCAGACGATGCAGAAGAGTGGGCCGGGGACACAGCCATCCTGCTCTCTTGTGATTGGCCATCGGGGCGACGAGGGGAAGTTCGTGACAGATTCTCAAGCTGTTTGAGAAGCGTCTGTATTTGATCCTCATAGTGTGAAGCTCTTTCCTGCATCCGAGTCTCCATGGCCTGCAGCTCCTCCCGGTGTCTGCACTGTACATCCTCATCAGATCTATGACAGCACATAACAAACTCAACTACATACTGCACTTACATACACTACCATTCACCAGTAATTTTGTTCTTGCATTATGCATATTACATTTTGTATTAAATTGATCAAAAGCAGCAGTAAAGACATTTATATAATTTTTCAAATGTTTTTGTAACATAAATGTTTTACAAATGTTTTGTGTTTTTTATTTTAAATAAATGCTGTTCAACTTTCTATTGATCATAGAATTCTGGGGGGAAAAAAGCAGCACAACCATTTTTATCATTGATAATAAAAAAATATGTCACTTGTTGCTATCAAATGAAGCAAGGAAAGCTGAATTTTTGTACAAAGAGTTCACATGGTCGATGTCACACTTCTGCATAATTAAGGAGTGTTCATGAAATAGTGAAAAATCATAAAAGAACATTTTTAAATCCTAAAATTTTCTGTTTATCCCAAATTGTCACAGTATGTGTTAAGATGAGTGAACATTTTTTTATGTCGAAGTAACATGTACCTGTTCTGAGTGTTCTTGTTCTGATTTTGTAGTAACGCTCTCTCATACTTGTCCTGCCAGGTCTGGTTGTTGGCCTCCATGCGAGCTCGCAGCTCAGTAATTTCCAGCCTCAGCTGCCTATTCTCCTCCTCCAAACTGTTCAGAGATGACACGTAGCTGTCTCTAAGACTCGCCAGCTCTCCGTCACCCCTCTGACAGACAAACAAAGAGAAAATGTGATGAGCAATGATGAAAGCATGCAAAACTCAAGTATGAAATACAAATGAAAACAAATAATCTGGCTTGCATCATAAATTCATCCCTCCGTTTGTAAAAAGTAACAAAAACCATGTTTATAGTAAGTCTATGAGGCAAGGCATTGTTAAAGGTCAAAATACACAATCATGCAACTGATTCAAATGAATAGTGCCAAGACACAGTCAGACACAATTGTGTACAAAGTACATTGTCCAAGTTATAAGCATCTAATCACTCATAACCTTCAAGGGCCCCAGGATGACTTAAAAGTCTTGAAATAAAAATTTTATTTCTATTAAATAACATTCAGTTCTTGAAACTTATAAAATCATGGAGTTTTAATGAATTATGCTTAATTAATTTAATTTATTGACACTGTCAGATCTGTTAATGAAACAAGCTGTTTGAAAACAAGCAATATATTCATTATAATAGCAGAAATCATGGGGCCTTTGAATACTGGACAGTAGGAGGCCTTTGAGTCAAAACGGTTGAGAACCACTGTTGTTACAAACTGAGGGACCAATAACTGTTCAAATGATGTTAATGCAGATGCTGTTAATATAGCCCTGAACATTATTTAAATGTACACATTTAAAGTAAAATGAAGGTTTACTGAGCAAAAGAATGAAACCTTAGGTGATCTTGACTCGACTCTCTCAAAAAGATCATTTAGATGCCGATTCTCAAGCTTTAGAGTTTCAAGCTGGACCTGTGTCACCTACAAAAAACAACATTCAGTTTTTTCATGATATAATAAACCAGTACTTTTAGGTAATAAATAGCAGGTTTTTGATGTTACTAATCTGGACAGGATGAACCTTGAGTTCTGATGCCCGCCGCTCTGCTCGCTCCACTTCTGCCCGTAACTGTCGCTCAATACTGGAGGCGGAGCCAGTGAGCGTGGCAATGGTGATGTCACGCTGATGAAGTTCGCTGGTTAACTGAGACACCTCCTTCCTCATTCCCTCCAACTCCCCACAACGAGTCTGTTCGGCCCTTTCAAGCTCTGCACATAACTATGGAGTTATGGGGTTTAAAGAGTTAAATTTGACCCAATATGTTCATCACTAATTTGTACATACAGTATTTATAAATCTAATAACTCTCATTGTCAGTGAGACAGTTCAGTGTGTTCAAATAAATAAAGCTGGTCAACCACACACTGATAATACATTAAACCTCAAACTGTAAAAAACATATTGCTTATTGTGCGTACACGTTTGTTTTCAGCCGTACAGCGAACGTGTTCCTCCTCCATCTGTTTCCACTCATTTTCTTGTCTGCTCATCTCTGCTTTATGCTTTCTCATGCTCTCCAACCTGACAAAACAAAATAGAGTTCAAGGTTTATATTCCAGAATAAGCTTTCTATTGTTAGTTGCTGCTGCTGTATATTGTCATGAAGAGATATTTCAAAAACATCTCACTTGTCTCGAAGTCTGATGACCTCAGCTTTGAGGTGATTCTCACAAGTCTGGGAACTGTTCAACTTGGCTGTGACTTTCTCCAGATCTTGTCTAAGGGAGGCCAAGTTTGGAGACAAACCATGTGATGCTAAACATTCCTCTAGAGACCTATACAAAGAGATGAGTGATTTGTAAAGCATGGTTGCATACTGACATTGATACCTAGCAAGTTACTTTTGGACTGTAGTTAAATGATAAATCCTACAATAATATTTCTGTGTATGTAAGCACAGAATATTGAAAGGCAGATGATAATATACCTAATGACTTGCTCTTTTGCTTGCAGAGTTTGGTTAAGTCGGGTCACTTCCCGCCGTAACTGCTGCTGCTGGATTCCTGTACTACGTACAAACTGATCCTGAGCATCCAGTGTGGCCTTCAGCTCCTCTCGCTCTTCACTCAAAACCTGCAGAGAATAGCGTTACCATTATTCAATTATTTACATATTTGATATAAAATAGCATTTAGTGCTTTGCTCAGCTATTAATGCTTCAGCTATTAAACCAGCATCTAATGCTGCCTTAAAGTCATGTTGGAATAATTATATTATTAAGATGAGCTTTCAAAATATAAAATGAAAAGCAAAAAGTACTTTAAAAAAGCAATCCATACAACTTGTGCACTATATTACTTATATAACTGAAGTCTGAAGGTATATTCTGTGTGAGAAACAACCCAAAATTTAAGATTACCCAGTAATAACCTTTACCTTCAATGAATTGTTAACTGGAAAACTGTATCAACCTGATTCATGAGTAATTATTCAGTTTTTTAGGCTTCAAAAAGTTCATAAAGACATGGATAAGTAATCCATATGTATTGAGCAGTTTAATCCAAGTCCTCGAAAGAAACATGATTGCTTTAATGGATGAACAGATTTAATTTAGGCTTTTATTTAAACATTGAACAGCATATAAACATTGAAATATGGTAAACATTCATTCTTGTGCGTCAAGGAAGCGTGTTTTTGAACTTCCGTTGACCATATTTGCTGTGCTCCATATATGTCCGTAGATCAATGTTTATATGTGAATAAAAGCCTAAATTAAATATGTTCATCACATAAAGTGAACATATCTCTTCAGAAGACTGAACTGCATGATTCATATGGATCACTTTTACAATGCCTTTATGTACTTTTTGAAGCTTTACATTTTTGGTTTCATGGACTCTCAAAGGACGGACAAAAATAATGATTTTTTTCATTTGTTTTCAGAAAATGAAAAAAAAAAAAAAAAGATTGGTTTTGTGACAACATGAAAATGAATAATGACAGAATTTTCATTTTTGGGTGAACTAACCCTTTAAGCTCTCAGGTAGGATCTCCCCAGGAGGATGTGAAGGTAGCATATACCTCCTCTTCCTTTTGTTTCTCATGCCACACCACACTGTGTTCTCTATGTTCTAAACACCACACTCTGCACTATGTTCTAAAGTCCATCTCTACCTCTACTATTCTTGTGGATCTGGATCTACCTGTCCCCGTATGTGAGCTGCAGCGGGGCAGCTGACCTGCTGTTCCCTGATGGAGTCTCCCAGCTCATCCTGAAGCAGCCGAAGTCTCTCCAGTTCCAGTTCTTGTGTATGTAGGCTGTCCTGAGCCCTCTGCAGCTGAGAGCGCAGCCGCTGCAGTTCCCCCTGCTCCTGTGTCCGACCTACACCCTGAGACTGAGACATTCACAATTTCTCACATATTAATATTAAAATACAGCTCCTTGAAAAGACAGTTGTGAGCTCATAGCTATGTATTTAACCACAGCTTTATTAAAATGTCATGCTTAATTCAGTTATCAATCCTGGAATAAAACACTATTAACCATATAAAGCCTACAGTATCATATCTGATACACAAATATTTAAAGCTCATAAATTATCAACATGACCAAAACTTTGCATAACAAACTGCTGTATGCAATCTATTACTCATAGCTATGTATGAGCTACTTTAACCACAGCTTTATTAAAATGTCATGCTTAATTCTGTTATCAATCCTGGAATAAAACACTATTAACCATATAAAGCCTACAGTATCATATCTGATACACAAATATTTAAAGCTCATAAATTATCAACATGACCAAAACTTTGCAGAACAAACTGCTGTATGCAATCTATTAGTAAAAAAGGAAAAAACGTCCTTTTTGATGTGAAATCTTTATATTTTTTGTAACATTTCAATATAAACACTTAATGGCCTGAAGCAAGTTAGGTTTATTTGATTATCCATACATAACTTATAAAAAAAAAAAAAAAATTACAAATTTGAGTATCAAATATATAACCCATCAGGTTTTTGAGAAACATTTATTTGTACATCTCTCAATCATTACTGTATTGCGTTGCATCATATGCAAAACTACAGAGCTTTCCTCATAAAACTAAGCATTTAAATATCAACTCACTAAAATGTTATTGAAAGATATAGTGTGATAATTCATATTTATATACAGTTTTTGAAGTAATAAAATTCATCAAATTTTGGAATTCTGACAAGCTATCAGAATTCCATCTTACAGTTTGGCTATATAAATATCAGCTGAATATTTAGCTCAATATTGAGCTCCTTATATTTGATTTGAGTCATATGTCATACTATATGAACCATAAAAGCCTGATCATAAAACATTTTTTTAAGCTTTTGTCTAAAGGGCCATTACACTGTTCCATAAAAAATGAGGGAGAGGGTCACCTGGATGAGCCCAAACTGTTCAGCCAGGTTCTTCCTTTGCTCCTCCAGTGAAGTCACTTGTCTCTGATACTGCAGTCTTTGCTGTTCCCAATCTGCTGAACGCTGACGAAACTCCTGCATTCACAAATAAATGTTCAATGAACTTGTTTGAACTAAAATTATTAAACAATGCTAAATAAACAAAAATGAAGTCAACTTTATTTTTAGCCAGTCTCTGTACCTCCAACTTGCTTTTGAGGCAGGACAGCTCAGTCCTGTCCTCCTCTCTGCTCAGAGCTCCTTCTCGTGCCTCCTTCAGATGCTTACGCTGTAGCTTTTCATAGCTGTGTTTCAATTTAGACAACTGTTGAGAGGAGTTAGTTGTTAACTATACTGATAAAAAAACAGTTGTAGTGACAAGCACGTTGTAGTGACAAGGAACAAAATCACGTCATACAGTGTGTTTTGTGAGTATAACAATAATATATACAGCACTGCTACCAAAAAAAAAAAAAAAACGCTAATCGTCCTTCATCTTTTACATGCTGCAGCTGTTCTTCATACTTCACGACCAGCTCTTGTTTTCCAGCTTGCATCTCATCTAGTTGTCTTCATCTTTTACATGCTGCAGCTGTTCTTCATACTTCACGACCAGCTCTTGTTTTCCAGCTTGCATCTCATCTAGTTGTTTCCCCAGCACTCGGATCTGGAGAACATAAGATCATGCTTATAAGAGCTAGTGTGAAATGCAGCTCAAACATGACACCTAGTGGAATGTAATCTCCTTACAACATAGACAGACAATGACTTTATTACAGTGGGTACGGAAAGTATTCAGACCCCCTTCAATTTTTCACTTTGTTATATTGCAGCCATTTGCTAAAATCATTTAAGTTAATTTTTTTTCCTCATTAATGTACACACAGCACCCCATATTGACAGAAAAACACAGAATTGTTGACATTTTTGCAGATTTATTAAAAAAGAAAAACTGAAATATCACATGGTC
>NW_015542493.1:288217-290563 GCF_001515605.1 Sinocyclocheilus anshuiensis
TAGGACCATGTGATATTTCAGTTTTTCTTTTTTAATAAATCTGCAAAAATGTCAACGATTCTGTGTTTTTCTGTCAATGTGGGGTGCTGTGTGTACATTAATGAGGAAAAAAAATTAACTTAAATGATTTTAGCAAATGGCTGCAATATAACAAAGAGTGAAAAATTGAAGGGGGTCTGAATACTTTCCATACCCACTGTATATATGCATGATGCGGTCAAGACGCTTATATATGGTGATCCAAAAGTCTGAGATCACTTGTCAAAATATTTTTATTTTTTCCTGAATTAAAACATTTTTCATAATCACATTATTAGCTTAATAATTTTAGTGCAAAGACATTTCAAAATTAATATTAACATCATGTAGTATTTGGGATATACCATTTTTTGATGACAGCATAAACTCAACTCACATAGTCACTATCACAAATTTACCTATTTGATTAATGAGCTAAAATAGTCTTATTTTATATTTATTTTATGTCATCAGATTTGTCAAAATCTTTGTTTATTTGATATTAACACACACATTTTCATCATTATATCAGACTTTTGAAACCCATGGAGTAATTAAATTTTAATAATATGAGCTATAACATTACTGAATTGATATAATATCATACAATTCAAGGCAACATTAGATGCATGTAAGTATCTACATTTTAATCTAATGCATTTATTAGTCAGTTATACTGATATATGCCATGTCTACTAAATCTAACATAATAAAAATAAAGAAAATAACACCTTTAAAAAGGAAAAATCAAAACATGTTATAACAGAATACTGCTTTTCCATATATCGCAGTAAAGGTGTCATGATAAACATGATATATAATCATAATGTTTCTTGGTTATCTTTTTTATTTATTTTATGTCATAATGTTAATTTCAGATTTTTTTTAATCTTTGTTTATTTTAGACCCATTAAGTAATTAACTATTAATAACATTAATATTATTTTAATAATTTAATGTGATATATAATTTGGCAATTTAATATGATATTATGTTCATTTAAGACAACATTAAATGCATGTAATTGTCTGCATTTTAATCTAATATATTCAGTCAGTTATTCTGATATATGTCATGTCTAGCTGATCTAACAAAATGAAAACAAAGAAAACAATATATTATGGTAATAGTGTCAAGATCTTGAAATGTGATCATAAAAACGTATGCAAGAAATATTGACATAGCAGTTTAGAGCCAATCAAAACAATCAGTGTAGCTTTACCAACAACAGCCCTCACCTATCTAATATGTCACATAGTTAATGCTCATAACAATGCTCACACAGAAGCATTCAGTCTAGTCTAGTCTAGTCATGCAGGAAGACCCACGCCTTCATGCAGTTCACCTGCTGTAACCCCTTTCCCACTACCAACTTCAACATTTGGAAACCACCATCCTGGAGCTCCAGCAGCGACATCATCACCTCCCTCACCCTAAGCGTCTGCCAGGGGTGAAGGCAGAGTATGTGACGTTTGTGATTTTGCTGAGCCATTACATTTAAAAAGAGACCTTATCGTGGAAAGTGTAACACAAAACCATCACAATCAGTTTAGTCCTTAAAGGGGCCATATGATGCGATTTCAATTTTTCCTTTCTCTTTGGAGTGTTACAAGCTCTTGGTGCATAAAGAAAATTGGTAAAGTTGCAAAGACTAAAGTCTAAAATCCAAAGAGATATTCTTTATAAAAGTTAAGAGTCAGCCACGCCTACCTAAAACGGCCCGTTCTAACACGCCCCCACATGTCTACATCACGATGTGGGAAGATTTGCATAACGCCGCCCCAAATGTTCACGCAAAGAAAGAAGGAGTAACTTTTAATCTCGCTGTAGTATTGTTGTTGCTGCCGCCGCCATGTCGTGGAGATGCTGTGTGTTTCGTTGTGAAAGTGAAACTACTTTGTTTGGCCTTCCAAAAGAGGACGATATCCGCTTCGTCATGCCTAGAGCTGATCTGTGCTGGTCGCTGAGGAAATACTACAACTTCACGCTGTGGATCGCCGGATCGGCTTTCACCGTGGACGAAGCGGAGTCCAGACCGGGGTCGTCACATGTGGTTGCCGCAAGCCCACGGCCGCTCCTTCGTCGAATCCGCTGGCCGCGCCGTTCTGAAGCTCGCTGTGTGTGACGCTGTGTGTTTCGTTGTGAAAGCGAAACTACTTTGTTTGGCCTTCCAAAAGAGGACACGACTAGAAATCAGTGGTTAAGTTGTATTTACAACACTGTTCCAGAACAGTTCAACCCAAATATTCAGATGTGTGCAGCACATTTTATGGAGGACCGTTTCCTGATCCTGGGAGAGTAGACTACAATGCCGGCTGTTCTGACTCA
>NW_015542493.1:290608-291119 GCF_001515605.1 Sinocyclocheilus anshuiensis
TGTGCAGCGCATTTTATGGAGGACTGTTTCCTGATCCTGGTAGAGTAGACTACACTGCCGGCTGTTCTGACTCACAGACTGTAAGTACGTTTTCATATTTAAAGGATTTGCTACTGATGATCCAGAGTGAGTTTTGAGCCATGTAGAGTAGCGCTTGTTTGTCATTTCTCCGATCACAAATGCAGACATGGTTTTATGTTTACGCAGCGCGATGCGATGCAACGCAACGCGTAAAAAGACAGTGGAAGTCATTATAATCCGTAATTATGTCCCCATTGGATGCAAAAAATGCCTCGTTTATAATGGGTTTTAATGTTTTTGTCTCGTTGCTCCAGACAAGGTATCACAATATGGCAAGGTCGACGCTTTCGGGGCATAGAGGAGAAACAATAATGTACAGTATCTGGAAAATAATGTGTTTTTTTAACCTTTTTAACCTTAAACACATTTCATTACACCAAATACACAAAATAATGTTCTTTTTAGCAGCATCATATGACCCCTTTAACAT
>NW_015542493.1:293758-305994 GCF_001515605.1 Sinocyclocheilus anshuiensis
TAATGTGTTTTTTTAACCTTAAACCGCATAAACACATTTCATTACACCAAATACACCAAATAATGTTCTTTTTAGCAATATCATATGACCTCTTTAAGAAGATCCTGGGCCTCATATTACAGTTAATTGTAATGAACGTGTTCTCAAGAATGCAGTCTGGAACATGCTTTGTCTCATATCTCACTACAGTATTAATCATGAATCAGCCAACGGTCAGTTGCCTCATAACTTTAAGACTATTCTTTCAATGTAACAAATTTGCTTCTTACAGCAGTTTCACACACCAAACAAAAGTGTGAACATGTGAAGGTGAAAAAGAGACAATACAATACCTCTGAGCTCCTCTTGTCGAGCAGAGTTCTGGCTGACTGGAGTTCCTCCTGCGTATTCTGCAGACGCAGCTCCATGGCTCGAACCTCAGCCTCCCATTCACGCCGCTTGTGCCCCACCATGATGTCAATCTGCCGCATCAGCTCCTGTAATTCTGGCTCGCAGGATGACAGGACAGAGCTGAGGAGATGAACAGGAGGGAAAGTGTAACCCAAGAACTGCAAATAGTGGATGCTGTATGCATACTACAAATGTATAACACAAGTCACTTTTTTAATATGTGGATTGCTCAGAATTTGAATTCTACCATGTACCTGACATCATGATCACGGAGCGTGCTCAGAAATTCCTCCATTATTTCTCAGTGATCTTCCTTGTGCATCCTTATTACAAAAGATCTGGACGGCATGCCTGAGAAAAAATAAGAATTCATGAGCAGAGATGATGGGTGTATGCATTCTGATCTAGCGTTGTGTCTGCATAGGGGTTAGTTTCCAAGGGCAACTACAACTACAATTGCTACAAATACCATTGGCTTGCTCTGATAGAATTGAGTTGATATATCAAGTTGATCTCTGACATACTGAGACTTCAGGCTTTCGAGAATCTGGTATACCAGTATTTCATTGGTAAAATATGTTAACACAGAAATATAATTAACCGGTGGTGTTCCAATAATAACGAGGTATTACGTGCTGAGCTATTATTAGAAACTGAATATGTTATATAATTACGTTGATAAGTGACTTTTTGGTATTTTTACACACCCGGTCTTATTACTAATAAATCACTACTTGGCTAACATTAGCCTGTTAGCGTGGAGAAATAGTAACTTACGCGCATTTACTTTACCGTGATTCCAAAGAAAGTGGACGTACTCTACGACCTTTCAACTCTAGATAGATCTTGTGTTAAAGTTTATTTTCTGAAAATACAAATCTCACTTACAATTTCTGGGACACTTGACATCGTGTTTGTCAGCTGGGGTTGTAGGGGTGACAGAAACGCAACAGTTGAACGCGCACAACAACCAAGAACATCACAACACAAGAGAACAGAACAGCCACTCTGCCTGCGCTTCCGCAGTGTCACGTGGTTCACAATACGGCTTCTCATTGGACATGTTTGTACAGTATCAAAGTCCCTTTTCTGTAGTCTTCAATATCCCGTAGTCTTTGACAGTATTCAACATACCCGGATTAGTTTGCTTATAATTTGGGATAGTGTGGTGCATTTAAATGCTCTATTAATTTAAAACGTATTGAATATAACAGACAGTATTTAGTTGTCACAAAAGCAATAAATATTTTTATTAGTTGTATGTGTTTTTACGCACTTTCATGAGCCATTTGCTTACAACGAACACGATTTACTGAACAGATTAAAGCACGGACGTATGTGGTATTTATACATTTGGTTTTAAAGATTATTTTACACAAAGGTGTACATAACATAACTGATCTTTCTGCTTACAGTGATGGCCTGACGTGCACAGGAACAGCAGTCCGCGAAGGACTGTGGGTAATTTATTTGACCATGAGGTGTTGACATTTTATGATGGATCAACAGAGTCAGCTTTAGTAGCGAATGCCAGAGCTTCAAAATATTAGTTCACAAACCAGTGAATATTGCATACGGATACCAAGGTGATTAGGTTACAGCAAAAAGATAATACACGTCAGCTTTAATAATACAAGAGTGTTTACAAATACACGTGTTTTTGGTTACGTTAAGTAGTTAGCTAAGTAGTTATGGATACAACGTATGCGGATTTTACTGTAATTTACATATGTAGGCAATTGCCATTATGTAACTAATTAAAAAAGGTATTTTTAAGTTTGTCGTGTAACTTACATTCTGAACTGAATTCAGTGTGGAGAATGCGCAACAATTGCAATGCAGTCTTGCAGTATTGAATAAGGCTCATAAGAGGCGTTAATTGTTGATTTGTTGTGGCTCAGTAGAGTAAATTTCATACGCATAGATATAAGTTAGGGTAAGTAACATAGCAATAAAATTCACGGTAAAACAGTAAGCGATGGTGACTATTTAGGTTTGTATAGTCTCAGGTCATACTTTATATTGCACGCGGCTCGTTGGTCTAGGGGTATGATTCTCGCTTCGGGTGCGAGAGGTCCCGGGTTCAAATCCCGGACGAGCCCATTGTTTTCTTTGTACTTTTTTTTATGGTCTGTTTACTTAGAGTAATCAAATAGCATATATACCATAGCGGGGTTTCCTGTGAAAATGACTGAGTGTTTAGGAAAATTAGAAGGTACGTAACGTTATGTACTTACGTAGTAACAACGCCACTGACACTGCGTGTAGATTCCTATGCAGAGTACTAACAATATTTGCGTCTAATGTCAACGAATAATTTAGTTAATAAGACTAACTTAGACACATAATTATAATTAAAATACGCATATACGTGCGAAAAAGCCGTTGACAATATTTCAGAATACTTTAGTTACCATGAACACTAACGATGTTTTAGGCGGCTCGTTGGTCTAGGGGTATGATTCTCGCTTTGGGTGCGAGAGGTCACGGGTTCAAATCGCGGACGAGCCCAAGTAATTTCAATTTAGTCGTTTATGTGAGAAAATATATTAACAGTTCTTGATTATTATACTGGAAAGTATATATATATACTAGCATATTAGCAAAATCCAGAAGACTATTTGGTGGATTCATATTGAATGTAATTGTATCACAAAATTTAAACATAGCATGTTATGTGACCCTGGACCACAAAACCAGTCACAAGGGTCTGCTGAATAAATAAGCTTTCCATTGATATATGGTTTGTTAGTATAGGACAATATTTGCCTGAGATACAACTATTTGAAAATCTGGAATCTGAGGGTGCAAAAAAATCAAAATATTGTTTGACAAAATATTGTCAATATGAAGTTCTTAGCAATGCATTTTACTAATCAAAAATTAAGTTTTGATATATTTGCGGTATAGGAAATTTACAAAATATGTTCATGGAACATGATCTTTACTTAATATCCTAATGATTTTTGGCATAAAAGAAAAATCGATCATTTTGACCCATACATATTGTTGACTATTGCTACAAATATACCTACCTGTGCTACTTATGACTGGTTTTGTGGTCCAGGGTCACATTTGATCAGTTTACAGATGTTATAATTATTACATCATCTGATTTTATTGATTGCATTTCATTATGTGCTACAGAAGACAGTTCTTTCTCCCTCTGGGTTTTTTCCTTCAGTCTTAGCAAGTTTTTCCTTGACATTTCCTTTAAACATGGCATTTCTGATCTCTCAGGAAATCTTAATGATTCTCAGCAATGACATGAGGTACACTGATTTCTGAATAACTAGTGAGCTTTGCTTTGTGTGGCAATGAGGGAGGAGAAAGACACGTATCACCTCCCCCACAACTCCACAGCTACTTTAAAACTCGCGGCGGTTATTCACACTGACAGCAGCAGAGCCAGTTTGCTCTCATTCACATACCCATAATGCTCAGTCAGATGAGTTCATCTCTTGACAAAGCTCTGTAGCAGTGGATTACGAGTCATTCTTCTGTAAGTATATTTCTTGATTTCTTTCATTCAAAACTGAGGTTGATTTACATTCGTTTTTGTTTATTCAGTTACACAGCAAACAATCTTAAAGGGTTAGTTCACCCAAAAATGAAAGTTCTGTCATTAATTACTCCCATGTCGTTCCAAACCCGTAAGACCTCCGTTCATCTTCGGAACACAAATTAAGTTATTTTTGATGCATTCTGACAGCTCTCTGACCCTCCCAGAGACAGCAAGGGTAATGTTACTACCACGATCAACGTCCAGAAACTGTAGCAAGTAGATCGGTAAAATAATCCATGTGACATCAGGGGTTCAACTGTAATATTACTGTCTCTGGGAGGGTCAGAAAGCTGTTAGATTTCATCAAAAATATCTTAATTTGTGTTCCGAAGATGAACGGAGGTCTTGCAGGTTTGGAACAACATGAGCGCGAGTAATTAATGACAGAATTTTCATTTTTGGGTGAACTATCCCTTTAATTTCTTAAGTACTTTGGCGCTGTCCAGTAAGGTATACAATCATAATTAAAACCAAATAAATTCACTTTAGAAACAACACTGCATAAGATATTGACATAATTTGAACAATGCTGAAAACTATTCTAATAAACCTTGAGTTTATTTCTTATCAAAAGTTTAGTGAGCTTTAAGCTTAAAAATGAGCTTAATTCAGGATGTATTCCCTGAAAAACCATATATTTTATGCAGTGTTGCTTTTATTTTGTTTAATGGTGTTTAGATGTTTTCACTGGGGAATTGCAGTTGCAGTGTGCTGTTTATATGATAAAGAAAGAACACACTGTTCAAATGGTTTGACACAAGTCAAGTTACAGTTTGACTAAGGATGTCCTCATATAATCTTTTACCTGACCATCACTAACAAAACAACAAAACCAACTAAACATATAACATTATGAAAAAGTATGCTTTGTTCTGGAATATTGTATATTGTATTGGTGAATTGAATTAGTAGATGTTCTCATGGTTGCAGAAACCAGAGATCTTGTCATTCTTTGCAGTATTGTTTTGTCTGCATTAGTACTCAGAAAGGGGTCAGAGGTCAACACTCAGAGGTCAAACTAAATTAATATTGTATTCTGGACTAACAGGTGGTCTGCAGCATTAGAGTAGAATACTATAAGGATGAATGGTCGGTGGGGGTCGATCTGGCGATCTGCCATCTGCTTCAAGATTTTAACTTGCTTTTCTGTGCTTAAAGGGATTAGTTCACACAAATCTGAAACTTCGGAACACAAATTAAGTTATTTTTGATGCATTCTGACAGCTCTCTGACCCTCCCAGAGACAGCAAGGGTAATGTTACTACCACGATCAACGTCCAGAAACTGTAGCAAGTAGATCGGTAAAATAATCCATGTGACATCAGGGGTTCAACTGTAATATTACTGTCTCTGGGAGGGTCAGAAAGCTGTTAGATTTCATCAAAAATATCTTAATTTGTGTTCCGAAGATGAACGGAGGTCTTGCAGGTTTGGAACAACATGAGCGCGAGTAATTAATGACAGAATTTTCATTTTTGGGTGAACTATCCCTTTAATTTCTTAAGTACTTTGGCGCTGTCCAGTAAGGTATACAATCATAATTAAAACCAAATAAATTCACTTTAGAAACAACACTGCATAAGATATTGACATAATTTGAACAATGCTGAAAACTATTCTAATAAACCTTGAGTTTATTTCTTATCAAAAGTTTAGTGAGCTTTAAGCTTAAAAATGAGCTTAATTCAGGATGTATTCCCTGAAAAACCATATATTTTATGCAGTGTTGCTTTTATTTTGTTTAATGGTGTTTAGATGTTTTCACTGGGGAATTGCAGTTGCAGTGTGCTGTTTATATGATAAAGAAAGAACACACTGTTCAAATGGTTTGACACAAGTCAAGTTACAGTTTGACTAAGGATGTCCTCATATAATCTTTTACCTGACCATCACTAACAAAACAACAAAACCAACTAAACATATAACATTATGAAAAAGTATGCTTTGTTCTGGAATATTGTATATTGTATTGGTGAATTGAATTAGTAGATGTTCTCATGGTTGCAGAAACCAGAGATCTTGTCATTCTTTGCAGTATTGTTTTGTCTGCATTAGTACTCAGAAAGGGGTCAGAGGTCAACACTCAGAGGTCAAACTAAATTAATATTGTATTCTGGACTAACAGGTGGTCTGCAGCATTAGAGTAGAATACTATAAGGATGAATGGTCGGTGGGGGTCGATCTGGCGATCTGCCATCTGCTTCAAGATTTTAACTTGCTTTTCTGTGCTTAAAGGGATTAGTTCACACAAATCTGAAAGTTCTGTCATCATGCCATTCCGCTTTCTAATAAAAAAACATAATAAAATAACAAACAACATTGGAATATGAATGGAGTAAGTTTGAAAGTTGCATATTTTTTCTTGTTTTTGCAGATTACGCTAAACAATTTCCAGAAGACAAAACTACAGCAACATCAGATCAAACATCGGTTCCAGTTTTCAGCCATGGTTCTGTTCGAGGATCAGGAATGTGGGGTCTGTTACCTGCATTACTCCCGCATCGACCGTGTTCCCAGAACCCTCCACTGCAACCACACATTCTGCACCCCCTGTCTGGAGACAATGGGGCTGCATTACAGCGGCCTACGCACCATTCGCTGTCCCCTCTGTCGCCAGGTGACTTGTGTGGACCGAGGGCTCAGCTTACAGGAGGCTCTTTTTGTCAATAGCCAACTGTGGGACAACATTTGTGATGAGCAAGAGGAGGAAGAGGACGAGAGAGAGCAGGAAAAGGAGAAAGAGGGGAAAAACACTAATATGCAGGCGCTGCCCTCATCACAGGCTGAATGGTGAGTGGGTCACTTTAATTTTATTCAGAAATACATTTAAAATAAACGTACTTCTTCTTTGACAAGTGTTTTAATTTATTAATTAAATTGTTACTTTTGGAGGGAACTTAATTACAGTTTTTCTGAATTGCTAAAACACTAAACCCCAATCTCTGAACCAAATTCTCACTAGCTTAAACCAATTTGCCGAATAAAGCACTCTTTCTGCTAAACGTTAAACACGTTCAGGCAGTTAGGCTCTATTTGCAAATCTCATGTGCTCTTTTTGCAAAACTAAACACATTCTCATTCACTTAAACACTTATCACACTGTCAAAATTGTTCACACTTGTTTCTAATGATGTGATCAAACCATCGGTACAAAATATGAGTCAGTTCAGAGTGCACAAGTGGCACAGGTGACTGAATGATTATACAAACAATAGATGGAAACAATCTGAGAAGGAGAGGAGGAAGAGTACATGTAAGAAGTGGAGGATGAGGAGAGAAAGAGTAAGGTATAGAGAGTGTTATCAAGGCTGGATCTGTCAGACCACAGGGTTTTTTCTCTGTCTAGCAAAAAAGACAACATTACTTGTGATGTGGACAAAGTCCTGAGGCCGGACTCAAGCACAAAGACATGATGCTGCTGAGACAGAATGAATCTCTCATTGACCCTGATTTTACAATTGCACAACATACAGTATTTGAGTGTCCTGTAACATGCTATTCATTTAGAGTTTTACAGTATTTGACCTTTTTGGCCTTTGCAGTTGGACTGCAGTATTTTTGCAGTAACCAAGTGTTGAATATATACAAACATTCAGTACTATTCAATATTCAGCACAATACTATTCTTGCAGTACATACAGTTGGCCTATACGCCTATACAATATATTCACCTTACTACTTGCAAATACAGTTTTTCTGAATTTTTTTTTTTTTACAGAATTACAAAATTGTTTACTCGATACAATATACTTTTTTCTGTAGTGTTCTGGATGCTGTTCTTCATTTTTCTCTGTCGTGTCTAATGAGAGCACTGTTTGATTTCGAGTGCAAGTGAAATGGTTTTGCAGTGATTGTTTGATTTTGATGGAAGAGTCAGAGGTTTCGTGAATTCAGTTTGAGAGTATTTGGATTTGTGTTTAAGGTTTTGAGAAAATGAGTGATGGTTTCGAGAATTGTGTTTTAGCAATTCAGAAAAACTGCAAAAAAAAAATGTCAGGTGGATGCAACTGTCCTGATGATATAATTAAGAAAAAGTCTTAGTACAAGAATGAACTAATCAAAAAGAAAACATTATTAAGTAGTTTGGTATATGATTCATATAGAAAAAAAAGCAGTGAAGCAGTTTTATTAAAATATTATTATTTAAAACATTTTTGTACATCAAATTAAAGTCATGTGGTGCAAACAATTTTCAAAAAAGTAATAAATAATAATATAAATATAATGTTATAAAATAAAAGACCTTTACATACCCTAATGACTGTGAAAAAATAATAATAATTTGACCATTTTATGACATGGCAAGGTTAGTTCAGGGTCTAAAATGTCATGTGGTGCGACTGCCCAAAAACGCAATGATATTTGTACAAATGTTTGTTCCTTGAAAAATGTTATATATATTTTTTTTCATAATAAGATGGTTACACACATCTATTCAAGGAAAATACATTCCTCCTTTTTAACTTGGTTACACCACTACATGTAAACTTCTGTTGAAAATGGCACACTTGGTACAACTGTTTTAAACTAGATTTATGTTTTTCATTGTCCTCTCCTCATATTCTTATTTTGCATTGACCCGAGTACT
This sequence comes from Sinocyclocheilus anshuiensis, assembly GCF_001515605.1. NCBI lineage: Eukaryota > Metazoa > Chordata > Actinopteri > Cypriniformes > Cyprinidae > Sinocyclocheilus > Sinocyclocheilus anshuiensis. The sequence goes on from NW_015542493.1 coordinate 302,302, forward strand.
TCATTGACTGGTGACAATGTGTAACATGCAGCCAGATGCTAAAATTAATATACAGAGTCAAGTGAGCCTTTTAAATCAGCAACCTCTGTATCACCTGATTCAGTTTATAAGTAGCCAGAATACTAGCAGAAAATGTACACCCGTTGTTACGTGTGATTTTGTTAGTAGAGCATTCAGTCTCGAATCCCTGATCACATTTTATACTTAAAGAGAAACCTCAGAGTGTCTGTAGAAGCACCTAGAAAATAAGTCCTGAGGACAAGAATGAATGCATTTGTTTTCCCATTCATACCTAACTTCCTCTTGTCTCTGGTTTTAGTCAAGTGCCAAAACACCACAGACCCAAATTCCGACTCCCAACTTTCCTTAAGAGAATGAGTTTTTCCAGGCACCCTGAAGAGAGGATTGTTCCCACCTGCAATGTGTGAGTCTTCATCCTACTGCAATGATCGACAACAGTTCAAAATGGCATTTTAAATGCAGTTTAAAAGATTAAAAAGATAGTTCCCCCAAAATGGAAATTCTGTCATTTACTTACCCTCAGGTTGCTCAGCTGAAACAAAATGTAACAACATATAGGTAAGTAAATGATGGCTGAAATTTCATTTTTTGGGTGAACTATCACTTTAATAACGTAAAAAGAATTAGTCGGGGATCATAATACTATCATGTACACAAATATTTTAACAACTGAACATTTTTCAGTTTCACTAACTTTTACCTTTGTCTCTCGACACAGACAAATGATGTCATGGCGAAGGCTTTCATCGGAAGAGATTTTGTGAAAAGTGGAACGGACACCATAAACAAAGGATTAACAATAGAAACAATAGACTTTCCGTATGTTTTGCTGCTGTGATTAAAAGTATATGCCATGTACTAATTACGCCTGGCATACTGAAAAAGCAGGAGCAACAGTCGGTCCTGGACAAGGTTGTTTAAACAAACCCAATCCCCAATCTCCATGTGCTTCTTTGACTGCATTTTCCATTTGAATAGCCACAAGTCTGAATCCCACTCCTCCATCTGAGGGTAACTTCTCATTAGATATTCCACCCTTAATCCGTCCCAGCTGCTGAGGCCGGATTTGTTTCAGCTGTCCCGAGAGAGAGAGGGTCCCAGATGCGATACAAGACTTTCTAAGCAGATGGCATCTTCCCCATGAAACATCACCCCCATGTCTCAAATGGACTCTTTTAAGTTATTATAAGCTTTGTTATTTATACAATTTATAAATGATTGTAAATTAAACATTCTGATTGCTAAATGTTGTTGGTTTCTTTTTAAACAGCACATGTTGACATCCTGTTTTACATGGCTATCTAGAGCAGGGTGCTTCACACTTTTGAATAACAAGGACCCCAATGACATTCCCCCTCTAAGGGACCTCCGTCTCGTTTTTTAATATAAAGACACATTTGTGAGATAAATGGTGTTTTCAAAAAATAACAATAAAAAAGAAAGAATAAAATAAATGCAATACCATGACTTTTACTAGTCTTTGAAAAGGCAAATTAAAAATTATGATATGAAATTGAATTCAATAAACATGTTAAAAATTATTGCAATATAAATTTATGCCAAAATAAAAATCCCTTAATTTCACCTGATGAGCTCATTTTACAAAGCAGTTTTTAAAAATATTTTTAAAGGCCATTTATTGTGCATTCAGTGACTTGATGATGATTGACATCATAGGGTAAGTGATTTAAATAAAACAACTTCCATCTTCAACTAGATAAACAGGTTGATTACATACAAAATACATAAGTATATTCCATACTGTTGGCATATGGTGATATTCACTGTAGTGAGTCTGCAACAGACCAAAAACACAAAGAATGGAATCACTCAGCCATGTCAATGGACTATATATGCTTTTCATTAAACATCTGTCATCTTTTATGTAGAATTTCTGAAAGAGTTTTGACTATTTTGGTTTACCAAAGTTTCTCATATTGCAATTAGCAAATACAGTGTCTTTATAAACACACCTGCGTGTGCCATTTTCTGAGAAAATCTATAATGTTGCACAGAAATAGACATTTGCTAAACTCAAGCAATATAGAACTGCAATAAATGATACAGAAATAAACTGGAGAGAAAAAAATCAAAACATTTCAAAAGAATTCCTCGACGTGAATTCCTGGAAAGTGAAAGAATAATATGATACTGTAGGCCTATCTTTATTTTTCCTCAGAAGGCTTTATGAGCAGATAGCTCAGCCAAAACAAAGATGTAAAATGATTAGTAAGCTGTTATCATATCTGACAACAGATTCTTCTACTACAGAAATCTCAATGTGCTATAAAATGACTATCCATGAGTCAATTCACCAGTCTCTGTCTGTGCTGCTGCTTTACAGGCTCCTCATGTATATAATGTAGGTCAAACAGATAACTGCTGATTTATGAGTCTCACTAACAGTTGATCAGAAGTCAAACAGAAAAATTTCTCACAGTTTCAATAAAGAGTGTCAACTAGTTTCACCTACACTTATGCAAACCTGTTTTGAGAGAAATATTGGATTAAGCTTTGACCTGTTTTGACAAGTCCTGCAAAGGTTTCACGTGTAAAATTACACAGCTTAATTTGACAGTTATAACTTAAGGCTCTTTCCTGAGGTTTACTATTCTTGAGAAGACAACCTAATAAAACCTATAGCTTCCTGAATGTTTATTATGTTTACATTACAAAGTCAAGAGAGAATACTATGAAAACAACTAGGATAATTAAAAATGTCTGTGTATATATGTATATACATATATTATATCCCTATGTGTGTGTGTGTGTGTATATATATATATATATATATACAGTCGTGGCCAAAGGTTTTGGCAGTGACATAAATTTTGTTTTGCAAAGTTTTCTGCTTAAGCTGTTGTGGTGTTCATTCACATAGTTTCTAGATTATTGTGTAGAGTAATCAGATGCATTTTAAATAATTGCTAAAAGCTTCATTGGCCAAAAAATTAACTTTTCACACACACACAAAAAAAAACATTTCACTGTTTTTTGATCCTGACACAAAATGACCAGCTAACATTAATTGACTAATCATATCAGCAGCACATGTGAAAGTGTGAATGAGTACTAGAGTCAGGTAAAATCACTATCATACTAATTAGATTGTAAGAGCAGACTGATTGCTATAAACGGGAGGGAAGAAGCGCTTCCAATCATTGTGTTCTTGTTAGCAATGTTTACCTCCAAAGAAACACGTGCAGCCATCATCGCTTTGCATCAAAATGGCCTCACGTGCAAGGAAATTGCTATTAAGAATATTGCACCTGAAAGAACCATTTACGGATCATCAAGAACTTCAAGGAGAGAGGTTCGACTGCAGTGAATAAGTCTTCAGGACGTCCCAGAGTGTCCAGCAAGCGCCAGGACTTTTACACAACGGCCTGGTGTCAAGAAGAGCAGCAAAGAAGCCACATCTCTCCAAGAAAAACGTCAAGGACAGACTGAAATTCTGCAGGAAGTACAAGGATTGGACAGCAGAAGACTGTTCTTCATCTCTGATGAAGCTACCTTCCGACTGTTTGGGACATCTGGAAAATCGATTGTTCGGAGAAGAAAAGGTGAACGCTACCATGAGTCCTGTGTTGTGCCAACAGTGAAGCATCCTGAGACCATCCATGTGTGGGGTTGCTTTCCAACCAAGGGAGTGGGCTCTCTCATAATTCTGCC
>NW_015542493.1:306159-333676 GCF_001515605.1 Sinocyclocheilus anshuiensis
CAGCATGATGGAGCACCATGTCACAAAGCAAGAGTGATAAAGAAGTGGCTCGAAGATCATTACATTTAAATTTTGGATCCGTGGCCAGGCAACTCCCCGGATCTCAATCCTATAGAGAACCTGTGGTCAGTCCTCAAAAGGCAAGTGGACAAACAGAAGCCCACAAATTGTGATCAACTAATAAGGCAAGAATGGATTGCCATCAGTCAGGATTTGGCCCAGAAGCTGATATCCAGCATGCCAGAATGAATTGCAGAGGGTATGAAGAACAAGGGTTAACACTGTAAATATTGACTCATTATATTTTTTTGCCAAAAAAGCCTTTAAAACTTATGATATGCTTATCATTGTTTTTCGGTATACCATAGAAATGTGGAAAAATAATCTACAAATACTGAAACAGCAAACTTTGCAAAACACTAAATTGTTGTCACTGCCAAAACTTTTGGCTACGACTGTACATACACACACACACACACACACACACAGTGATATCACGAAGGGTCACTAGCCTGTGCATTTATTTGATTAAACATACAGTAAAAACAGTAATATTGTGAAATATTATTACAATAACAATCATACAATATTACTGTTTTTACTGCATGTTTCATCAAATAAATGTTGATAAGAGACTTTTAAAAATATTACAAAAATGTCCATTCTTATTCCAAACTTTGACCATATACAGTATATTAAGTAGAAAAGAATTAAAAATAAAATAAGAATAGTCGATATAATTTTTTTGGTAATAAGACACTTTTATTGATTTTACTGATTTGGACCAACATGCTAGATTTCTATACAGTGTGAATGGTAAAGCTAGCTCTGAATCAGTCAGGCTGGCTCCACTGAGCTAAAACATATACACAGGGAATGGTTGCACCCTTAAAAGCATAACTCATTCACAGACATTCACCCAAGGCTGATGTAGCGTTGTGTCAATTACAATGACTACCGGTAGTACAGGTACACTGATGATATGATTTCATACACGGTGCGTATCTGCACCCCATTAAATTCAAATGAGAACCTCTTTTCAGAAGACAGAAAACAAAATGTAACAAAACCAATAAATACCCCCATCCAGCTTCCGTTACGTGACATCTTTCCGAAGCTCTCTGTGATGTGAGAAAGCATTGGCACAGACAAATCTCATTTTCCCTGTAAGATTTCAAACTATCCAAAAGCAGAAAGCAAAGGGTGTTACTGTGCTGGATGAGTCAGTCAATTCAGTGGAGTTTACCTTCCATTCCAACTAAATGCTGCTGGATTTAGTAGGAAAAATGTGGCATTTCAACATTTTGCTTGGATTCGGGGCGCTAATGTCATGTGTTCCTACTCACAATTCCTCTACGTCACAAATAGCTAGTCTTGACTCGTATCTGGCATTATGTGAAGCAACTTTACAAATAGTTTATCTGTACAGTGACCCTCGAGAGATTTTCACAGAGATGTACGCTACAGTTTGAACTCTAAAGTGGTTTCAAGGACAGACGTTTGACAGCAATTATGAAACATTTACATCTTCCTTTCTTGAAAAAGTGCATTAAGGATTCACACGAAATACATTTCAAATAAATTGATATACTACACAATCTGTGTCCCCCTGGTCAGTGCATTACAATTTACTGGCCCAAAGAGCAGCTGTAGACATGAGTGGGTTCCTACACAAGGCAAACACTATAATGCTGCATAATGCTAATTCTTAAAAGTGAACTACAGTTATTTTTTGAAGGAATGTCCCATCTTTGCATTTCTAAAATTAAAGCCTGTTTGAAAGCGACAGCTGATATTTACAATAGAATCGGACTTTTTGATGAATCAGTGTGGAAACTGCTAGCGTGCAAATGAATTATTCTAATCAATTAAAAATGAATGACCAAGTTTAGATGCATGATTTGCTCCTGTCATGTTCATAGTCTTCCGACTATCTGCAATACACTAAATGCCCTAATTTAGTTAAAGAATAAGAAACATTACACCGAAGAAAGAGAATCCTTTCTTGTTATCAGGTTGTTTGCACAAGCTGTTTGCTTTCATTGTGAACAGGAAATTCTAAAGAAAAAAATATGCTGTAAACATTCAACAAACTGTGTAATTAAGACATGAACTGTACATAAACAGATTTTTTTTAAAATCACACATAATTTGGAAAGGTTTTAAGGGATCTGAAATGATACATTTATACAAACTCACTTGGCCTGAAACTTAAAATTTCAAGTTTTGTCACAGCAAGAAAAAGGCTAAAATAAATTGATTTCATGAAGTGCATTGAGTCAGAAAAAAACGTACGCATTCACATAATCTTGTGCACAGTAGACAGCAGGATTGAGATGATACTTTTAAAAATGGCTAACATGCATGTTTTCCGTATTTTGTGGGTTATTAGTAGTTTGAATTGCCCTCTTTCTTTTGAAATCCTGCTTTTTATGGCAAAATTATAGAATTTATTGTCTGCATCTGTTTTAGTGCTCATCCTTGTATACAAAAATACAAAACAAAGAAAAAATCTACCTCTCTACATTTTCAAAAAGTATATATGTTGGACATAGTCTACATTTATGTTGATTTTTGCCCTTTACTTTTCGAATTTTTAGGATTTTTGGCAATTTTGTTACTAAAGTATACTATTTTACAATTGAAACTGATGTAACACTGATTCCAACCAGTTACTAAAGTCAGATGGGAAGGCCAAATATCCAATCTGAAAACACAACTGGAAGCTAACCAAGAGGAAGCAACACAACAAGCATGTGGTGTAGATGATGCTGTAAATCAGATGTGAGCTATTAACAGGAACATCCGCCCTCAGTAGTTGGAGGCTCCTGTGGTTTGTCCAATTTAATGTCAATCACTGGAGATTGCTGTTAAGGAATAAAAACTTCAATACATCAAGAATTTACATCAGACAATGAATGTGAACATAAAAGGTGAAAAAAAAATCAACTATAAGCATAGTTAATGATAGGCTATTTCTTTTCTTTTCTTTTGTGGGAGACTGGCTATAGTTAAGACTTGTGATCTGTAATGCTTTATTTTAAATTAAGATTTATATTAAATGTAATGATCATTTATAAAATGAATTATTCTTATACTTGTGTACTTATGTTCCTGCTCATTACATCTTTATATTCGGAATATAAAGATGTAATGAGCAGGAACATAAGTACTGACCTCTCCCAACATTACGAGAACTGCAGCCATAAATGCTTCTGTATTGAATTTTTGGCACCTTTATGTCTACAGAAGGTTTTACACAGCATAACATGACACAGAAAACATTGTTTTGGCATATTAGCAGATAAGAGCTGAATATTTTGACAGCACTTATTATTTTACACTTTTATTCGGTTTATTTATTGTGAGTTGACATCTGCCAGCAAAGGGAACGCGTGCCATCTAGTGGTCATCAGCCGAAAAGCAAAATAACGCTTGTAGCATTTATTGGGATTTAGTATTAGCATTTAATGTTAACTGGTGTTCCTGAGAGTTATGTGGGTTCAGTGGGGCTTTTATACTTGCTCAGTCATACCAGCTGCTCCTGTTACGCTGACTCTCAGAAATGTAATGTGCTCATATTTGCATTCATGAACAAATGGCGAAGTGGTGAGTGGTCTGATGTGTGCGTGTGTAGTTTGGTTAATGGCATCCGCGTAAAATGATTTGTTTAATTAATTTGACTAAATCTGCTGCATTAAGCCTCATTCATATAAATTTATAATATAAAACCAAATCAGAGCTTTAAACACAGTGAGGATAACGTTAGATCCTGAGCTGAGTGTTCTGTCTTTTTTCCACAAGAGATATGTTCTGTTTCTGTCAGAGAACATAGTGTCTTTCCGACACAATGTGTTCAAAATGCGTTAAAGGCTCGCCGTTTACACTGGGTTCTACTGTGTATCATTTAGCCAAAGTGCAATTAAGGTATACTGTATGAATATTAATTGGGTCACACAGACGTTGCTCTGTAACCTCCTGAGAGCAAGTAATGCATATTCATTAGTCATGACTTTCTCCATAGTAGGTTTCTATATTTATTGAATTAATTAGCAAACACCCCAAAATGTTTCAGCCAATACGATCAAAACGTCACATCACTTTATTAATATTAACGATAAAAGTCTTCATACTTGTATTGAGTAACACATAATACAGTTACCCCCAAAATGAAAATTATGTTATGTTTGGACTCTCATTCTGATGGCACACATATGTTAATTCCAATCCCATAATAATGAATTAATCTTCGAAACACAAAACATTTTTTTTTCAATGAAACCTTTGAGATTTCTACCTCTGGGTTGCAATCCACGCAAGCAAAACTTTGCCACCTTAAAAAAGCTTAACCTGTGTGTATCTGCTTGACGTACAAGACCCAAGTACACTGCTTTAGTTTGCTGTAAAATTTTTCAACTTCAATTGTGAAGTTTGTAACTCAAAGGCAGAAGTGCTCCTAAACAATGAGTAGCCTTAACTGACTAAACTGAATGCAGGAAAATGTGTTAATGAACTATTATGCCCCTTTTTACAAGATATAAGTCTCAGGTGTCCCCAGAGAAGTTTCAGCTCAAAATACCCCACAGATTATTTATTATATCATTTTGAAAATCCCCATTTTGAGTGAAAGCAAAAACACTCTGTATCTTTAAATGCAAATGAGCTGCTGCTTCCCGCCCCCTTTTCCAGAATAGGGCTGTGCTTTTACAGCTGGTACCTCAGATACTCTGCCAAAAACATGTTTGGTTTTGATTATCATGTCTATCATGCTGAAATCATGCATTTTAAAGCCATATTAATAAAATTCTGATAGGCCTATTTTCAGAGCACACACATCTGAAGCACGCGCACAGAAAGCGGCTGTCACACACCATGCGAGTACTAAACTAAGTTGGATTTCATGTCTTACTGTGCTTAAACTGTCAAATACACACATAAGTTACAAAAACAGCTGGGAAAGAAATTGCATGTTTATATTAGATCTGTGTATTAAGTAGGGCTGTCATCGTTAACGCGTTTTGATGGATGAAGACTGCAATCAAGGTAAAGACGATTGCCGTGGCATACAGGTGTCGTACAGTAAGTACGCGTGAGTCCGTTATAATAAATGCGTGTATGAGTGCTCTTGACGCACTGATCGCAGTAGATATATGCAGTCAGCAGGCGATTTGTTTAGTTTTTTTTTTGGCATCTCCATGTAGTCCTGTTCGGTATCGCAACTTGGCTTCTCTAAAATAGCTCTTTGCTGTTGCACTGTACACATACTATAAAATTCTGATTTTTTTTATGCTTTCATTTGTGCTTATATGGGCTCCTTATATCCTTTGGTTCTTTGGTGTCCTTTTGGAGTTTCTAAGTGTCCTTTTTTGGAAAGTCATCTAAATTTATCTTGAAAAAAGCTCGCAGAAAATACACATTTTTGAGAATCACCCTTCAATCTTTTGGTTTACTTTGCTGGATACAGCAAATGATGACAAAATAAACATTTGAAACAAGATAAATGGTCTTTGCTTAATTTCATGAAGTGTGCGATTAATCGCGATTAATCACAGAAAAAGGATGTGATTAATTAGATTAAAAATTGTAATTAATTGACAGCCCTAGTATTAAGTGACAGCACCGTAATATACAGTACCTATACTGTTGTCTATGCTGTAAATATGTAAATAAATGTTAATAAATTTAAAACCGAAAATTACTCACTGCTCTGGACTGAATAACTTCCATAGCTGTAATAAGAAGAGATTTCTTACTAGAATGCTGCTCCTAAATGCTCTAGTGTGAAGATAAATATGGTGTATTGTGTGGCTCACTCTGGGCGGGGTCTAATGCTAATATGGCAGTAACAGTTGTGGGCGGGGCTTGTAAAATATGACATCACATTTTACAGATTCTGTGAACGGCTTGTTCTGAGACACTGCTTATGATTTATGGGGATTAAAAAAGGAGCGGGTAGGTTTTTATCATTATGGTGGTTGTGTACACACACTGCCAACACATTTATGTTCAAACAACGTAAACGTTAATTTTGCATAATAGGTGCCCTTTAAAAGGCGAGGAGCAAAGCTTACCAATGTAAAATTGTCAATGGTCAAGCTGTTTTTTTGTTTGTTTCGTTTTTTTAATTAATGGTGGCTGGCTTAATGACTGGCTTGTACAACCTTACAAGTTTAGATCTAGTAAAAACCATGTCTCACAACACTATATTTTCTATATAGTGTAGGATGCATCATATTATAGTGGATCAATTTTAACTTCGTTTTATCGTGCCTCCAAACAAAGTTATATACCTGCAGGTAACCAACTGGGAATGAAGGGTTTGGATACTGCATTTTAAAGTTGTCTCACCAGCATCAGGACACATGATCAGATTGCATTTCAAGCTGTAACATTCTCTTCAAATTATATTTATAGACATAACTGTATTTATTATGAAATTACCAAAAGTACCTCTACTACACACAAGTGGACCCAAATTTTATGCCTCTATTTTGTTCTCCATGTCTGTATGGATACTCAGTGCCGTAATATCTCTATGGCTCTTTGCTATTATGACTGCACACATGCAAACATACACCCCACGCATAGAACACAATATACACACTCTGCACCTGTAACAGGCCCAAAAAACAAACAAACATTGTGTCAGTCAAACTTACTGGACTGGAAATTTATCCTATTCTGCTGCAAAAATATTCACACAGATAATGAAGAGAGAAATGTTTCTTGTTGCAATAGACTTCCCACTGACACTAATAACAAGTGACTGAATGTGACAGAAAACGTAATGAGAGGAAAATAAATTAGCTTCAGAGTGGAACAAGGCCAATATTTGAATTTCATGGTGCAAATAACATGAAAGAGTAATAGAAAAGTATACCCACCAAAACCTCACCTTTGTAAATGAGACTTTACTCAGTCAAACAAATGAGACAAAATAAATTAATATTAGATATCAACCGACACAACTGTGCACTACAGATTTATAGGATCACTTAGAATAGTACAGCTCTATGCTGATACACAGCTGTTGTACAATGACTACGGCATACTTTAAGTACTTTGGAACTTTCTAATGTCAATTCAACTTTAAAAGGAAGGTGAAAACACAACTGTTAATGTCAAAGGCTGTGCATCCCATCCAGCTACAGGATTTTGGTGTAATCAGTCAGAAGATAGGCAAACTATGCAGATGTCAACATGGACAGGTTGTATTGCTGTACATGCACTTATTTTATATGCAAAGTAAAAGACCTAGTAAACATGACCTACTTTGTAACAAAGATAAAAATGGTTACTGACAATCATCATGTGTTGTATGGTGAAGTATTAGCTGCTGAGATTAGTATTAACATTTTTTTAGTTTTTATTTAATATTTTTTATTATTATAAATTATGTAATTATTATTAGTTGATTGTTTACTCTTGTTCTATAAACAGTTTTCTTACTATGTTAATGAAACACTGTTTTAGGAACGATATGAAGACATTAAAGGCATTTTAACGTCAAACCGTCACTTCTTGCGAAAATACCATTCCATAATTCATAACAATGCTTCCTCCAGTGAAAAAGTACACCCCCTGTCATCCTCTCACATCAAAATCCACCAACATATTTGAAATGTTTTGGACTGTTTTTGCTTGTAAACGGTGCTTGATCTGTGCATATTTCTCTTCTGATTCAGACAAGACAACTTTTTGAATGGAGAAATCAATATTATAGATAGATGACTTTTAGCCGGAAGCAACAGTTTGAGGTTAAAAACAACTTAATGATTAATTTGTTTATTACGGCTTTTCATTTGACAAGATGTTAACTGATGGACTGGGGTGGATTACTTATCAGCTGTTTGGACTCTCATTCTGATGGCACACATTCACTGCAGTAGATCCAAGCAAGAGATGTAATGCTAAATTTCCCCAAATGTATTCTGCTAAAGGATGGCCTGAGGGTGAGTAAATCTTCAGAAAATTTTTATTTTTGGGGCGAACTTCCTCAGGACAAGCCACTATCAACATATATTTTAGAATATCTTAGTGATGGTGCAGGTTATTTTATAAAAGGGGGTTTCTTAAGGCCTCATATCCTTGCATGCATACTTGTACTTCCAAAAAATAAAAAAAAATAGTAACTGTAATTAGTATTATCTGTAACAATTATCTGTAACAATTTACAATAAGTTCCCTTTCATGGGAACTTCGAACTGCGTCCTCTAGGGGTCGCTATTGGGGGGGGGGGGCCTATTTATACTATAGTCGCACCGGTAGTGACGTCATGGCTGTCGCCGGCCAACGAGTTGGTGTTTTTCAATGTATGCTTCAGACACGGGTCACGACGAGGCGCCCCCCCATAGCGACCCCTAGAGGACGCAGTGTCTCGTTCCCTACTCAGGGAACCATGGTTACATAAGTAACCTGAGATGATTTCATCTGTTACCATTAGTTAACTACATCTGATAACTAACTATGAGGAAAAAAATTAAGCATTTATTTTATCTTAGTTAATGTTAATGTTATTTCGACATAATAAAAAACAAAAAAAGTTGTATCCTTTAATATCATTTAATGGACCTGAGCTAACAGTTGTATTTAACAAAGAAAAATAAATACTCTAAAAAAATTTTTTATTGCATATTGGTAATGACATTTAATGCATTAACTAATGTTAACTAATGGGACTTTATTGTAAGGTGTTACCAGTTTGTCTTGTTTTAAAGGATGTCTCAAGGACATAAGAACTTGTGTCAAGATACTAGACAACAAAACAGTAATCAGAGTTGGATACTTATGGAGGCTTACGACTTATGACAATCTGCTGTATCCTGCTGAGACCCTAATATTTAAGTGTTGCATTAGTCATAACAAATCTAAAAGGAAAGTAAAATGGAACAGAGAGGCTATCCATCATTGAGCAATTACAAAGGTCTGTGACACACAGCGAATGTCAGTAAACTGTTTTATGACATTGGCTGACCTTGTGTCAGTATCTGGAGTCTAACTCGACTGATATGAGCCAGAGCTCTAAAGCCTGAGGGATGATGGGAAACTCTTGCAATACAACACAGAACTGTAACCTCATGCTGCCTGCACATGCACCTCAACTCCTTGCAAACTGCATTGTGTCTATATCAGTGATTCTCAGCTAGTGGGTTGTGATCCAAAAACGTGTGGCATAGGGTCACAGAAAGGAGGGGAAAACAATACTAAATGCAAATAAAAATGCAAATAACTGTAAAATCGTACTTGGACAAGAAAAAATGAGTATGCTTTAAAAAACCTTTCATAGTAAAGGCAAGACATATTTCTTGTTTTTGATGTCAAAGGCTGTGTATCCAGTCATGGTAGTTTGGTGCAAATCCATCAGACAAATCTAGAAATTAGACTGATGGTGTGACACAACCTGATCCTCAAAAATCTTTAACAAAACAATGCAAGCCAAAACTCATTTTTGGCCACCTCATTCTAGAAATGTTAATTTTTGGTAATAAAATAAAAACTAAAAAGAATATTCCTAGAATGTTAGAAATTGGTTCCCAAAGAGGAACCTATATTAACATTAGGGGAATGTTTGGGTTCACATTCAATGTTTGGATTGTGCCAGAATGTGTCCTGCATGATATATTATTGCCTGAATGTTAAATTATATACTGAATGTTAAAATTATTAATTTGAATGAACTTTAATGTTTGATTCTAGGATTTTTTTGTTTACTTCAATGAAATATTCAGTGAAAAATTTGTGTCCTGAAGCAAAGCCAGTTGAAAGCCACTCCTACTTGTGATTTGCATTTGATACTGATTTTGCATCTGTGCCAGAATGAGAAGCAGCTGTTAATATGATGAGCCTCACTTCAACTTCTACCTGTATTTATGGTGCCTTGATCAGTTACAATGCTTAAAACTCCCAGGTAAAAATCTTTTATGACATAAACGTCATAGTGTGTAGCACGCCCTCTTTTTGAAACATGTTGTATCAACTATTTTTGTGACTTTAATAAGATTAAAGGGATCATATGACGCGATTTCATGTTTTCCTTTCTCTTTGGAGTGTTGCAAGCTGTTCGTGCATATATAAGATCCGTAAAGTCGCAAAGATTAAAGTCTCAAACCCAAAGAGATATTCTTTCTAAAAGTTAAGACTCATCCATGCCTTCCTAAAACGCCTGATTTAAACACACCCCCACAAATCTACATCTCTGTGTGGGAATATTTGCATAACACCGCCCAAATGTATACACAACAAAAGAAGGCGTAACTTTTATTCTCGCTGTAGTATTGTTGCCACCGCCGCCATGTCGTGGAGATGCTGTGTGTTTCCAAATATGGTAAGGTGCGTAACATTTCCGTCACACGCTTGAGGTATTCGGCCAATCACAACACACTGGATAGCTGGCCAATCAGAGCACACCACACTTTTCAGAACAATGAGCTTTGCAAAAATCGACACGTTTCAGAAAGGTGGGGCAGTGAGGAACAACAATAATGTACGGTACATGGAAAATAATGTGTTTTTTAACCTTAAACCAAGTAAACACATTGCATTACACCAAATACACAATTAGTTATTTTTAGCATCGTCATATGACCCCTTTGGTCAAAAATGCTACATAAAATCCTGTATGAGATAAAATAACAGTGAAGTAGTACTTATTGATGGCGCTGTGGGAGTACATAAGACAAAAAGAGCAGGGAAACAACGTGCTAGAGGTCATATGTAAGATAACTGTAATTCAGTCAGTTCTTGCTGATTGATATATTATTAAATGTAAAGTAGAGTGCAGCAGAGTAACCTGATTACATACAGTAGTGCACTACATTTAGACATTGGATCTGAATTGTTAAATTGTTTTGGTTTTGAGCTCACTGAAAGGATACTGCCTTCTTTGCTTGTCTCCTGCATGCTCTCCATTCCTGGAAGGGCAGCTGCCACACGTCGAAACAACTGCAGGAGAAAAGAGAGAATGCTGTTAGAGACTTCAGCTGTGACAGTAACCAGAACACTTCATACAAAAATGTTGTCTGTTAAGTCAGTGGGTAGCGAGATATGCTCTGCAACCGTTTTAAAAGTCATTTTAGAAGCAATTATGCAATTGGGCGAAAAAATTCCAAAAACAGGTTCAACTGGTCACATGAATTTGAAGTTGACCAACAGAACACTGCTTGCTTTGAAAATAGAGCATATAAGTAAATATCAGCATATTTTCTTGGTTATTTCCTTTATGTGGTATACTTTACATAGAGTCAAAAATACTTGGAATAGACTTGCAACGGCCCTGTGTCATACTGTGCAGCCTTCTAGAAGCAAACATGAGCTGAACCATTTTTAAACCTGTAAAAAAGCGATTTGGAGCAAAGTGGACTTTTTCTGGTGCATTGAAGCAGACCTGCCCTGTTATATATAGTAATAGAAATGAAGATCCCATGCAACTACTTCTTTTCAGAATCATAAATGTCACAGACTAAAACACCTGCTGACCTTTAAAGCGGACTCTGTGTAGAAGATGATAAAAGGACAGCAAAAAGCACTTAGTCTGGCTCTGCCTTCTAAAACTTGCGATGCATTGCTAGCATACCGCTCCTAGCAGAGCAATTAATGGCCCACCACACACCTCCATTACAGCCATCCTCTATAAAGGGCTGTTCCCAGAAGCTATATGAGGCTATACCGCAATGATATATAGCCCCACTCACTCCCCATCATATCAAACAGGGCAGTTAGCTTATGCAGCCAACGCCACCCCTCTCATTTCATGCCATCAATCACAGTGGATGAGCCACAGGGAAATGGGACACACTGGACCATTAAGCAGAAAGGGTCAGAAAAAAAGACTCATTTTGTTAATTACCTTCAGGTCATTGTTTTTGACAGGAAAGACAGAGAGAGCCATAATCTAGCTGGGACAAAAACAAAAGAACTCAAAACCATTCCAATTAAGAAAAACACAGACAGGCCCATGCGTCCATGGCATACAGTGTCACATTTTTCATTTTACAAATCAGCTGTTAGCATAACAAAACTGTGTAATTGTTAGCTAACATTTATGTACAACAACTTTTGCAATTTTATGTTCTCTCTCATTCATCTTTTTGTCTCTGTTTAGTTGCCTGTTCTTCAAAGCAATACTTGTGTTTTCTTGGGGATTCTAATATTAAATGGAGGACAATCTGTTTTATATAGAGCTACCTATAACCTAACCCTAATAGAAAACTTGCTACATTTTTACAAAAAATACAAAAATAAAACTTTATTTCCTTAATATTTTGTACTGTTTTTACAAATGATGGTGTCCCCAAAATAATGTTTTGGGAGGTTTGTTAGTTTTAGCTCACTTATGGGTACAAATTTGTCCTCAAAATACGGTTCAGTAGCTCCACACACGTAAACACACTTCACTGCATGTAAAATAACCACTTAATTTGTTTTCAAATTAAGACTGAGAAGAAAATTAATCACTTTATTATACTATCTATACTAAAGTATGGACTTTTTCAAAACTGAAAATAAACAATGTTCTTGCTATGCATCTATAATGAAACTTAATATTATTAGCAATGAAACACTGCTATACAACAAATGACCCTATTATCATCATCATCATCATCATCAAAACTTGTTGAGCATTGTATTATTTACACAAGAGTTCAATTTCATCCTGGAAAGGATCTGACACCCTGCAATTCTTCAATCAATGTTTGAGTCATTATTTTGCAATTACCTCTGCGAGGTAATCAGTTTAACTAATGTTGCTGTTATTGGAGAAAAAAATAAGAAAATTTCAGTATTGATCGTAATCTCAGATGAATTCAGTTCCCTGCTCCAGACAACACAAGTCTGCAAGCAAACACATGCTCCAGTCAACCCCACACACATACATGTGCAACAATGTAAAGGCTTGGATTTTAGAAATGATCTCAGTTTGTAATGGAGACTGGAACAAGTCAGCTCCATGTTTGGTGACAATAATATGTTGTGTCAGAGATTTAGAGTCTTTTAGTGTTGTCTTGTACTCTCAGTGTTAAGCTCCTGTGAAACAGTGATACATGGTTTTGAGAAGAATAAAGGCTTAGTGTCCAGTACAGCTGATGGAACAATGCACAATAATACAGCTTCTTAATTTTAAGAATGACAGGACTATAAGCCTCATGTGTTTTGTGTATGTTTCAAACTGTAATTGTAAAATGGAAAGTTCTGACTCTAAATTGTGATCGGAAGATTGTGTTCAAAGCAGTTGTAAAATAAACCTGACTGCACATTTTATATTAATGCGCATTTTATATTAATAAAGTATTAATATAGGTTTATTAATATTAATAATTAACACTGTTGACTATTTTATAACATCACATCTCTATCTCTCCCACCTCAGTGCTTAGTCATCATGAATCATGCTTTCAACTGCATCTCAGAAGAGAAATCAGAACGAACGCAGAGCATTTCTCACAGCTACATGCTGTGGCCGCTCTTTCCACTGACAGAGTGAGGTGTTGAGGTAAAACTCACCTGTTTGACATTGTAGCCTGTCTTGGCACTGGTCTCGATAAACATCACACTCAGCTCCTTGGCCCGCTGCTCGCCTTCCTCAATCGTGATTTGCCTGTGAAAAGTTTTTTTTTTTTTTAAAACAAGATTTTTATTCATTTCATTCATTTTTATTTACTCAAAATATTATTCAACTGTGATGACCCCTGCTGAAAAACCATGAATTTCCACTCTGGTTTAGTGATGGTCTGGATACTGGACCAACACAGCCATGCTGATCACCAACAAAAAATACTGTTGGATGATACTGCTGGTTAAAATAATTAGGAAGGCTAGTGGTCCAAGGTTTTGCTGGTTAGCAGGTGCCAGTTAGCCTCTGCTGGCAACCACACCATTTTAACCAAAACAAACCAAACCAAACAACAAAACAAAACAAAACAAAACAAAACAAAACAATAAATAAAATCTCCTTTGATGGCCATTTATAAATAGCCAGGCATTCTGATCTATCTATCTATCTATCTATCTATCTATCTATCTTTCTTTCTTTCTTTCTTTCTTTCTTTTGCATGTAACATTTAAATGACATTTTTTATTATACTCACATTTTCCACTCAATTATAGTTTTAGAGCTTAGAGAATGTATATTCATTATAAAAATGCACTTAAATATACAATTTTAGACAGTGGAAAATCTTTCTTTAAAGAAAAAAATGTTGTTTTGGAGCGTAAAAAAAAATTGAGTTTTAGTTGTTTGGGCTTATTTTAATCCTTTTTTTTTTACTCACATTTTCCACACAATTATAGTTTTAGAGCTTAGAGAATGTATATTCATTATAAAAATGTACTTAAATATACAATTTTAGACAGTGGAAAATCTTTCTTTAAAGAAAAAAATTTTGTTTTGGAGCGTAAAAAAAAATTGAGTTTTAGTTGTTTGGGCTTATTTTAATCCTTTTTTTTTTGTTGCCTTTTTTGTATATTATATTCACCTTATTTTATATATCAAGGTCCCCTTGGATGTTTGCCGAGTCCCCCTAGTAGACCCCGGGCCCCTGGTTGAGAACCAGTGTAACATAGTATGTTTTAAAAGAGACAGATATTCGGGGGGAATATTTTTAAGAATCATTTCAAAAGCATCAAAATGGGTATATTTTAAACATGTGGCATTAACAGCTCAGGTAATTGGCTCAAAAACAATTGCGTCCAGAAAAGAGCGCAAACATTGCAGATTTTATATCAGATTTTGTGCACCAGCTGAGCAACAGACATTTAGATGAATGGCAATGGGCTGAAGAATACTTTCTCCAGACCTCCTTGGTCGAGAGACAAGCATACCAACATCAAAAACACAACACATGCTGGTGAGCAGCTACTGAATACTGGTCTTTACAGGAGGGATTCCATGAAGAATAATGGCAGAGAGAGACCACATTACCAGGACTACACATGCATAATCATTCTGCCAGTGATGGTGACCACTATCACGAAACTGCCCAGCCTTGACAGTAGCCCAACAAGATATATGAAAACAGCAATAATGGAAATGTGGTTTTTGATAAAGTGGTTAGTGGGTCACATATTATGGCTGAAGTATTATCAGACAGCACAGACTGGGACTGAGTCAACGGCATCAGTCATTGCCTCCCCACCCTCATCTCTGCTAACTAATTAATTGATGTTGAAACTGATTAATTGCACAAAGGGAAGGTTCATTAAATAAGCCTCATTTGTATGACACACTTGTGGCATTAATCCATGTCTGTGACTATGGAGCTTGTTTATGTGTGTAAGTGACAAAGTTTGCGAGGTGGCTGAGAGAAATGAGTAGGCTGAAGAGGAGACTAGCTGTATCTCAGAGCAGTGGGACGTGAATAGGACATGCTGTATTTAAACCACTGAGCTCTGTCTGCTGGGACAGCCGTGATGTAACCACCCAAACTCTTTTGTTCTCTTCACAGATAGGAGCTCAGAGGCATTTGTGAGTTTACTTAACTCATGAATTGCATTCTTGGCTCGCTGCTTCACTAAGTATACAACTCATTCTCTGTAAATGGTGCCAGTTGTGCCCCCAAGACTTGCTATTGATATAATTACTGTGATACTAAACTCAATTACATTATTTGATTGAAACACTCTAAATAGAATTAAATTTAAGTACTGTAAATTATAAAACAAAAAAAAAAACTCTTATCATTTGCATAACCCCACTGAACATTACATTTTAATTGATAAAAAATCTATTTCTACCTAAATTTAGTTTTTAGGTAATAAAAAAAAAACATTTATTGACTGTCTATGCAGTGTTTTTGTAATGCTTTATGCTTTTCCTTTCAATTTCTGTTAAACTCAGTTATGCTATGACATGTTCCCCTTTAAAAATAATATAAATATATGCACACACATGCACGCACGCACGCACGCACACACACACACACACACTTGTCTACCGCGCTAGTTGCTGTCTTTTGTTATTTAAATGGCTATGGAATAGTGTGTTATTAGAGAAAGATGAACTGTCTATGAGGAGTTTATTCTGTTGAATTGGTTTGGTCCAATTTTGTTTGGCGGAAAATATTTCTATTTAAACCACCTGTTGTCTTGTAGATGGGTTTTTTTTTGCTGCGCCCAGCTATGGGGCTTGTCAGCATTGTTTAGTGCTAGGTTCGCTGCTCCAGC
Organism: Sinocyclocheilus anshuiensis; assembly: GCF_001515605.1. Lineage (NCBI taxonomy): Eukaryota > Metazoa > Chordata > Actinopteri > Cypriniformes > Cyprinidae > Sinocyclocheilus > Sinocyclocheilus anshuiensis. The sequence goes on from NW_015542493.1 coordinate 322,318, forward strand.
AATTTTCTTTGTGGTTTTGTGTAACCCATTGAAGGTGCTGAGTGTCGTACCATGCCTATCTAGTTCCTCCCTAGACCGTCGGAACCACAGTACCTGACTTTGTTGGCCGGACGGCTAGCCGGGTCACATATGGTGGCAGCGGTGCTTCCAGGTCTTTAAGAGGCTGGTCGACATTTTTTTTTTTCTCTTTTCTCTTTTGCATTAAGAAATGGACAATGCCGCCAAAGAAACATGATGTTGCAAAAGTGGTAAAGCCCAACTCAAATGTTTTGGCTCCAGACCAGTCAGGACGAGGGGATGTACTGTATGTGCAGATGATGAAGAGGAGTTATCTGAGGAGGGGACAGATCCTCTCAGGTCTATGTTACAGACTTTTCTGCAAAAACAACGTCAAAGAGATGAGGACCGGGATAAAGAGTCACAGCGTCAAGAGCACAGATGGCGTACATTGCATCATCAGTTTATACAGCTGCAGTCTGAGGTACATCAGGAGAAGCAAGAGCAACAGTCAAGGGGAGGATTGACAATACCTGCCACCTCACCATTAGCTTCAGCCCACACCACTCCTCCAGTCCCTCATCCACATCAACAGACCTTGCAGACTGCCCAGGATAATGCATCTGCATCAGCTCCAATACAGGATGGTATAGTACAACGCCATAGGTCTTCAATGCCAACTTATGAAAGTCCAAGAATGCTGCCATGGACTGAAGATCAGGATATAGAGCATTATCTAACGACATTTGAACGAATTGCTCAGGCATGCAGATGGCCCAGACAGGATTGGGCACTGCATCTTCCACCTCTTCTTACTGGCAAGGCGAGGGCAGCCTATGTGGCCATGGAGCCTGAGGAATCCTTAGATTATAATTATGTCAAGCAAGCTATCCTTGACAAATTTGAAATTAATGCTGAAACATATCGTCAGAGATTCAGATCCTACAGTGTCCAGGAGGACGAGACTCCAAAAGAGCTTCAGGTGAGACTGAAGGACTTGTATGAAAAATGGATGAATCCCAGGCTTCGAACCAAGGAAGAAATTGGGAGACCAAATAGTTTTAGAACAGTTCCTCAAACTCCTTGGCAGTAAGATTGATTGATTGATTTTTGTTTATTTACTTACTTATTTTTAAATGAATACCTCTTTTTGGGATACATTAAACTTATCAGTAAATATGTTTATGTTACAAAAGATTTCCATTTTAAATAAATTGTGTCCTTCCTATTCATCATAGAATCCTGAAAAACTTTTTTTTAAAGTAAGAAATGTTGCCAAATCAGCACATTAGATGCCCCAAATCAACATATTAGATTGATTTCTAAAGAATCGTGTGACACTGAAGAGTGGAGTATTGTTTTTATTGTATTTAAGATAAAAATGCAGCCTTGGTGAGCATAAGATACTTTCAAAAATGGTACTTTAAACAAATATGGTTTTCAGTGGTTGATTCTTACATACAGTATATATATATATTATTAATTACACAATGCGGCGATTAATTAATTTAATTAATCACATGTCAAATTTGGCAGAGAAATTACCCCAAAAGATCATTTAAAGTCATTCTATGTTACAGACTTTTCTGCAAAAACAACGTCAAAGAGATGAGGACCGGGATAAAGAGTCACAGCGTCAAGAGCACAGATGGCGTACATTGCATCATCAGTTTATACAGCTGCAGTCTGAGGTACATCAGGAGAAGCAAGAGCATAATTAATCACATGTCAAATTTGGCAGAGAAATTACCCCAAAAGATCATTTAAAGTCATTATTGTGTTAAATGATAAAAGTCATAATGAGACTGTGATGACGATTGGTCAGATGACGTCATCACCGGAGCGCCAGTTTAATGCACATTATATACAAGTCGTTGCAATTTGTAAGTATTGTTTCTTTCATTGTTTTTGTTAGGTAAAGATGCATAATTGCAGACTGCCCAGGATAATGCATCTGCATCAGCTTCAATACAGGATGGTATAGTACAACGCCATAGGTCTTCAATGCCAACTTATGAAAGTCCAAGAATGCTGCCATGGACTGAAGATCAGGATATAGAGCATTATCTAACGACATTTGAACGAATTGCTCAGGCATGCAGATGGCCCAGACAGGATTGGGCACTGCATCTTCCACCTCTTCTTACTGGCAAGGCGAGGGCAGCCTATGTGGCCATGGAGCCTGAGGAATCCTTAGATTATAATTATGTCAAGCAAGCTATCCTTGACAAATTTGAAATTAATGCTGAAACATATCGTCAGAGATTCAGATCCTACAGTGTCCAGGAGGACGAGACTCCAAAAGAGCTTCAGGTGAGACTGAAGGACTTGTATGAAAAATGGATGAATCCCAGGCTTCGAACCAAGGAAGAAATTGGGAGACCAAATAGTTTTAGAACAGTTCCTCAAACTCCTTAATCCTGACACAAGAATGTGGGTAAAACAGAACAACCCCACTTCATCAAGACAGGCAGCAGAGTTGGCTGAAACCTTCATGGCTGCAAGACGATCAGTATACCAGCCAAGGCGTTGGAGGAACAATAACGGCAGTACAGCAGGTAAGCCTGCTGATGGTTTTGGCTGTGGTATTAACAACTCTAACACATATACTCATGTGTCACAAACTAAACCCCTTGGCAACCCTAGTAAACAGCAGAAAATTAGACCTAGTTTGGTATGTCATGGATGTGGCCAGCAGGGTCACAAGAAGATAGATTGCCCCTTACAGAATGTCACTAACACTCGACTTTGTTATGTGCCTAGACCATCTCTCAGCTCTGATGAAGTAGAATTGAACAGGGATACGGTAGTTAAGGTAAAGATAGGGGGTAATTGGTTCAAGGCTCTGGTTGATTCCGGCTCAAGTCAAACCCTTGTCAGAAGTGAATGTTTGGGGGAGCAGAGCTGTCTAATACAGGGCAAGCTGAGGGTTCGCTGTATCCATGGCGACGTAAGAGAGTATCCTGAAACTGATCTTGTGGTTGAGATTGAAAACCAGTCATATGTCTTGTCGGTTGGTATTGTGGAACAGGCTCCCTATCCAGTTATTTTAGGCAGAGATGTACCAATATTGGTAGACCTCTTGCAGTGTGACAAGGAGTTAGCTGAGGTTAGGGTAGTCACAAGAGCCCAAGCTGGTAGACCTCTTGCAGTGTGATAAGGAGTTAGCTGAGGTTAGGGTAGTCACAAGAGCCCAAGCTAAACAGGAAGAGGGTACTAAACGGTTGCTGCCGAGCTTACCTTTTGTGGGAGAGCTTAAAATTAAGAAATCGAGACGTGAGAAACAGCAAAAGAAAATGGAGGGCACAAAAATTTGTGAGGAGCTAACTAAACCTCGCTTTGATGATATTGTGCAGATTCCACACAATATAGTGGAGTTACAAAGGCAAGACAAGTCATTACAACGACTACTGGAGAAAGCTATTAGTCAGAGTCCTCAGACATTGGTGTCCCAAAAGGAACGGTATGTGGTAAAAAATGACAGGTTATACTGGCAGGGTGCAGAGGGGGAATGATTGGTAGTTCCGGTTTCTATGAGGGAACAAATGTTGCAGTTAGGCCATTCGGTGCCATGGGCAGGTCATTTGGGACAGCAAAAAACACTGGCTAGAATTGCAAGCAGATTTCATTGGCCAAGACTTTATATGGATGTGGTAGACTTCTGTAGATCATGTCCAGAATGTCAGTTAACGAGTCCAATTAAAAGAGGTGACAGAGCGCCTTTAGTCAGTCTCCCTATCATTGATGTTACTTTCACTCGTATTGCTATGGATATCGTTGGCCCTCTGCAAAAGAGCAAGGGAGTGAACCGTTACATTCTAGTTGTTGTTGACTATGCTACTAGATATCCGGAAGCATTCCCACTCAGAAACATTAAGACCAGACAAATTGTCAATGCCCTTATTCAGCTCTTTTCACGTGTAGGCATTCCCAGAGAGATAATTACAGATCAAGGAACCAATTTTACTTCCAAACACATCAAACAAGTTTACTCCATGCTAGGCATACGCCCCATACATACCACACCTTACCATCCTCAGACCGACGGTATGGTGGAAAGATTCAATCAAACGTTAAAAGCCATGCTGCGTAAGTTTGTATCAGAAACGGGGGCTGACTGGGACCATTGGCTACCTTACCTTCTCTTTGCATACCGAGAGGTCCCCCAATCATCAACAGGCTATTCACCATTTGAGCTGCTTTATGGACGCCAAGTGCGAGGACCATTAGATATCTTGAAGGAGGCCTGGGAAGGAGATAATCCGGTAGAGCAAACAAACATTTTGTCTTATGTTATCAAGATGAGAGAAAAGATGGACTTGCTGGTCGAGATGGTACAGTTTAATATGGCGGAGCCACAACAACGACAAAAAACTTGGTATGACTGGTCATCTAGAAAGAGGACATTGGTCCCAGGTCAGAAGGTCTTGCTACTTCTCCCGACATCGGACACCGGGTTGCTAGCCAAGTGGCAAGGGCCATATGAGGTACTACGGAAGGTGAGCCCTACCAACTACGAGATCTCTTTGCCTGATCGTCGTAAAAAGTCTCAAGTCTTCCACATTAACCTCTTAAGGTCTTGGCATGAAAGCAAGGGGTCTTTGTCTGATCAGCTATGGGCAAGAGCGGTGGAGGAGGAAGCGGAACTGGAGGAGCAGTATTTCCCCACTGGTCCAAATTCTTCAGGGTACCCAGCTGTGGATCACCTCCCTCTTAAGCAACAGAATGAACTCAGAAAGATTATACTATAAGGGCTGTTTAGAGATAAGCCGGGAAGGACGAGCCTGATACAACACAAAATCCGTCTTTTGGTATCAGACCCTATTAGACAAACTCATTGTAGAGTTCCGGCTCGCCTGATCCCGGCATTGAAAGAAGAGGTAAAGATGATGTTGGATTTAGGAATCATTCAACCCTCAACAAGTGACTGGAGCAGTCCCGTGGTACTGGTACCAAAGAAAGATGGCACACTAAGGTTTTGTGTGGACTTTTCAAGGCTAAATTCGGTATCAGCATTCGATCCATACCCCATGCCAAGGGTTGATGAGTTAATCGAATGTCTGGGTAAAGCCAAGTATCTGACAACCTTGGACTTGTGCAAAGGTTATTGGCAAGTCCCATTGGGTGAGTCTGCCAAAGAACTGACAGCTTTTCGTGTCCCTAGTGGGTTATACCATTTTAGGGTTATGCCATTTGGGTTGCATGGGGCTGGAGCAACTTTTCAACGACTGGTGGATCAAGTCCTGAGAGGGATGGAGAGTGTGGCAGCAGCATATCTCGACGACATTGTTGTTTACAGTACGACTTGGAAAGAACATGTGGAACATTTGGCGGAGGTGTTTAATAGACTTCAACGGGCTGGTTTGGTCGCCAATGCCAAAAAGTGTTACATCGCCAAGTCAGAGGTTTCTTACCTGGGCTATATGCTGGGAGGAGGAATTATTAGGCCGCAGGTGGACAAAGTGCAAGCTGTTCTGTCATGTCCACAGCTGACGACTAAGAGAAGGATGCGTTCGTTCCTGGGCCTGGTCGGTTGGTACAGGAGATTTATTCCTAACTTCTCTAGTAGAGCTGCTGTTCTTACCGACCTTACAAAAAAGAATAGCCCACAGAAAGTGATATGGACACAAGAATGTGAACAAGCTTTCCAAGACTTGAAGAAGTGCTTATGTAGTTCACCAGTTTTGCAGAGCCCAGATTTAGCTTTCCAAGACTTGAGGAAGTGCTTATGTAGTTCGCCAGTTTTGCAGAGCCCAGATTTTAACCTTCCGTTCACAGTACAAACGGATGCCTCAGAAACTGGTTTGGGCGCGGTATTGTTGCAGGGGGAAGGAGAAACTCGGCACCCCGTGCAATATATAAGCAGAAAGTTGTTTCCTAGGGAGACAAGGTATTCTACCATCGAGAAAGAGGCTTTGGCCATTAAGTGGGCATTGGACACTCTTAAGTTCTACTTGATTGGCAAAGACTTTGTAGTAGAAACAGACCACAGAGCTTTACAATGGCTGCACAAAATGAGAGACAGTAATGCTAGAGTTACACGTTGGTATCTCTCTCTCCAACCCTTCAAGTTTAATGTCCAATATAGGGCTGGTACTGTTGAATTGGTTTGGTCCAATTTTGTTTGGCGGGAAATATTTATATTTAAACCACCTGTTGTCTTGTAGATGGGTTTCTTTTTTGCAGCGCCCAGCTATGGGGCTTGTCAGCATTGTTTAGTGCTAGGTTCGCTGCTCCAGCAATTTTCTTTGGGGTTTTGTGTAGCCCAGTGAATGTGCTGAGTTTGAGCACCAAACTTAAGTTGTTTTGTTACTTTGTTTATTTGTCTTTTTTCTTGTTTGTACTTTGTATTTATTCAGCACTATCACTTAGTCTTGTGGGAAGACAATAAACCACTTTTCGCATGACATCTTGTGTGTCGTACCATGCCTATCTAGTTCCTCCCTAGACCGTCGGAACCACAGTACCTGACTTCGTTGGCCGGACGGCTAGCCGGGTCACAGAGACATAATTAAAATGGAATCCTGAATATATACACAAACAAATTCAATTTGATTTATTACGAGCTTCAAGATTTTTTTTTTTCCAAATTAAAAGAACTGTTACAGGATTTAAAATGAACCACTTTAGGAATAATAAATAACTATATCTGCCTTACAAGACTATACTGGACAAGACTACATACAGTATTTAGGAAATAGTTTAAGAAACAACCACATAACAACCAATATTTGTTGAACCCTAATCTGAATATTGGGAATTACTTCATAACTGAAATTCCTGAATGTGACACAGTGAGAAAGTTTTAACTCTTTTCTCATTAATGCACAGAACAAGTGTCAATATGCCTTCTAACTGTTCATGCTATCCATTACACAGTCATTTCTTATATTACCAGCTATAGCAGTTTGATCATTAAGGATATGGCGCCTTAACTTACTTCTGTCTCAGAGATAACATGGTCTCTTTAGAGATGCGGTCCTCTATTCATCCAAGGCAGAACTATGAAGGTAGTTGTCTTTTTTCAAAGCTACTGTGGCAATTAAAGAACTTGATGGATATGAACATCAGATATGGTTTGATGTGGTTTTGATTCATGATCAAAGTCCCTCCAAACAGCGCAGATATGTTTTTGAGCCCTTTTCTTGTCTTTTAAAGAGTGTGAAACTGCTTTTCACTTTTCAATCAAAACCCTCAGGGAGGGCAAAGGGTGACAGCAGAAAAACTGCTAAAATATAAGAGACACCATTATTTATTTTTTTATTTTTTTTTTACATCTAAATAAAATAAGTGACTTCAGAAAACCAAAGCAAGGACTCCGAACCTGACCCTGAAGTCTGTCTCTGGCTGATGAATGTGCTTTTGAAGTCCCTCAGTAGCCACAAGCTAAATATTTTGATATTCATGTCACAAAAAGAAAGATGGGATTAAGAAGAGGACGTGTAGCACAAGTTATAAATGCTTATGGAGCAGAATGTCTTGTCAGCCTAAATTTCCTGCCTTCTCTGCTGAATCTTCCGGTCATAAATGTTTTATCCGGTGCTATATTAGGCTCAAAGAAACAGCACACACAGGTTTAGCATGCATGTGTCACTGAGTTCATATCTGACTATATTCAAAAAGTTGTTGTGATTACATTCAGGAGTCCTCACTTCTTCCCTAACTTGTTCGCTTTTATCACTAACTGCAGGCCGTAAAAACCCATGCTTTTCCACACAACACGTTTTCTTTTTTCAAGTGGATAGTAAATTGATTGTGTTTGACACTTTAGATTGATGTACAGTACTAGGTTGGGTTGAACATGTCTCTTTCCGTTTGGTATTGGCTCAAGGGTAGGTATTCTCAGCTGACATCAAGTAGGGTGTCTGGAAGAGCACAATACCATCTGTTCCTCTGAGAGAACAAACATCCTCTGGACAGAAATTCATGCATTACACCCACACTGACTTTAAATATGTTATTACAATAATATTACAGTCTTACAGTATATAAGATGTTTTGCTGTAAAAATAGACTCTAACATTTGTTACACACACACACACACACACACACACACACACATGCACACACAGCTAATGGAGGCATTCTATTGACTTCTGTTGTTTTTAAATAAAGCTAGTTAGTATGCACTGTAAAAATCAATTTGAAGTTGTAAATAAAACAAAGATTATTGGAATATGTTTTAAAAGAAAATACTCTTTCAGTCTTTCTAAAATTCAGTGCTGCGTCACAGAAATAAATAATATTGTAAAATATATTAAAATAGGAAACTAATATTAGAAATTGCAATAATATTTCACAATATTATTTTTTCAGTATTTTTGATCAAATAAATACAGCCTTGATAAGTATAAAAGACTTCATTAAAAAACATTAACACATTTTACTGATCCCAAACTTTTGAACAGCAGTGCATATATACAGTATATATATATATACTCACTTTTTGTAGTTAACATGGTCAACACTAATTTGCTTAGATTTGATTAGTGACCTAGAAATTGTGCAGAACTAAACTATTTCATAGTTTGTCATAAAATTTCATTTATTGTCAAAAATAAAACTAATTTCCAGAATTAATTAATTCTATACATATACTAAATACAGTATGTGATGTACAGTGTGTATCTAAATACTGTATATGATATGTATGCATATATTGTATGTATATAAAAAATTCTATAAATTATATATACACACATACCGCAGCAAATGTTCTGACAGTTTGCTCACTCCTGACTTATTACTGGTTGCCATGGTAACAGTCTGACCCAAGGTTTTTAATATTTTCCTGTGCACAGAGAAACTCACTGACTACACTGTGACAGAGGATCCGCCTCCAATCGTATAACTGCTGCCTTAGTCGTCCAATCGCGACTGCAGATCCAGAGTCACAACAGGAGCAGTTGGCAAAGAGCATCTATAGAACACTACTAATACCACATGATGAGGTGCATGTGAAGTTAACAGCACATTGTCAACAGTAGTAGTACAGTATGTCTAATGTCACAGGGTTCATATTTAACAGAACTACTGTCCAAGATGCCAGGCCCTGCTTATCCTTTCACTTCCTCTGGCACAAAAACTACATTTAATCCTCTCCAGGGCATCGTGCCACCGTTATACAAATCCCACAGTGTCTGTCTTCATAACAACTAATTCAGTATCATCTACTGCTCTAAAGCCTTATCTCAGTCTTATCTACTGTTGTCAAACAGCCTAAATCTAGTCTCATTCGACAGGCAATACTCAACTATGTTACAACAGAAGGAGTGTTGTCTAAAATCATGAGACAGTCTAAACTCACAGCTTTATAAGATTCCATTTACCCTCTATGGTGATGTTAATTCATTAACGTCATTGATTTGTTATCATTAACCTACTTTTGTATTCAGAAGACTTGGAAATGCTCAGAAATTTAGGGTCGGTGAAAAATGTTAATGTTTTTAAAATCTCTTTTGCGATCTGTGTGATAAGTCTCTTATGTGATCAAAAATCCATTAAAAACAGAAATATTGGGAAATAACATTACAGTTTAAAATAACTGTCTTCTATTTTAACATATTTTAAACATTTATTCCTGGACTGTAACATTTTTACACAATGCAAATCTATGAAATAATAAAATATATATTTTTGATAAAATTGTACTTTCATCAGTCACTACTCTAGTGCTCAGTGTCACATGATCCTTCAGAAATCATTCTAACTTGTTGATTTTGTGCTCAATTAACTATTTATTTATATTGTCACTGTTGAAAACGGTTTTTTGATTAATAGAAAGTTCAAAATGAAAACATTTTAAATATTTTTTGTAACAATGTAAAAATATTTACTGTGGCTTTTAATCAATTAAATGCATCCTTGCTGAATTATTCTTTTTTTTTTTTAAACTTACAGATACTACATTTTTAAAATAGTATTTTATATTTATGTATTCTATTCTATTCTATTCTATTCTGCTTCAGTGGAAGGAAAATCGGATCTTTTACAAAAAAGATCACATAATCATGTCACAAATTGTGTCACGAATAGTGACGAAGAAATAGTGCAGAATCTTAAATACATTTTATTTCTTTTATGTCTTAACATTTCTTTGTATTAAACATTTTGGTCACACTTTATTTTAAGGTCCAATTCTCGATATTGACAAACCATTAACTATGACTTTTGCCTATTACTATTACTTTTAATAGTTAGTAAGGTAGTTGTTAAGTTTAGGTATTGGGTAGGATTAGGGATGTAGAATATGGTCTTGCAGAATATGTCCTTTATAAGCACTAATAAACAGCCAATATGTTAATAAAAGGCATGCTAATAAGCAACTTGTTAATAGTGAGAATTGGTCCCTATACTAAAGTGTTACCAAAATTTCAAAGTCTATTGAAGGAATAAGTCTTATAGTCTAAAAAAATATATATATATGGGCACGAATCACTGATAAAGAATTTTAGTTTCTGGGTGAACTTTCCATTTAAAATGCAAAAATTGCTTGTTTGGTAGCTCAGAAACGCGTCTCAGTCTGTGTTAGAGAGCAGTGAGAGACGCTGTGATTGGATGGGACAATAGCTGCCCGTCAGAGAACTCAAGAAGAAACGGCACACTGATGTTGCATAAAAAAACTAATGCCACCTTTGAACCAAATTAACCTAATTCTTGATAGGCAATGACATGTCAAACAAACCATGCTAAACTCAATTTACAAAATGAACTAAATGTACAGACTGAGATAATGAGAGTTGATGGGTGTTTCATGTTAGCACAGAACTAGTGTAACTGCCTCCATTATCAGCCTGTTACTCTGTTCCTGCAGCCACCTCCACCTGCCACATTCCTTCACAGTCGTCAGGGAAACAAATCCTGCATAACGCTCATATTAAAACACATTACAATACAAAGAGTTCAGCTCTATTCTCAGCATGCGCTATTTATCACCAGGCTGAAAATCAGAGTTCCCTTTTGATACTACACTCGTACTGCGTCTGCTAGACGCATATGGGAGAAAAGCCTTTTTCTCCTGAACTGAAGCCTTTTCATTCACGCAGTGAAACTGCACGGCCATTGGTTCGTGCAGTGTATTAAAAATGAACCAATGGCCCGGCAGCAGAGCCAGAGCCCACCAAATTGGGCGGAGCATCTGGCTATATAAGCGTGCATTTCGCCATAGGATCCTCAGGTTACTTCGACTGAAGCAATGACTGAGTTGTGCAGCTACATAGCATGGCCAGCAACGCTGTACTCGTTCCCGTATCTCAGGGAACTGAGGTTACGTTAGTAACCAAGTACGTTCCCTATTGATACTTCACTCGTACTGCGTCTGCTAAGACGCTATGGGGAACCAGTACAATCCCGCCGTGCTATG
>NW_015542493.1:334332-348497 GCF_001515605.1 Sinocyclocheilus anshuiensis
AAAACGAACCAATGGCTAGGCAGCGGAGCTGCACGAGCCTATGGCGACGAAGCCCGCCAAAGCCAGCCAAAGCCTGCCAGAATGGGTGGGGCATCTGGCTATATAAGCAGGCGTTCACCACAGGATTCTCAGATTTATTCTCTTTCAGCGACGACTCTACGTCCTCAAGCTGATCCGAAGCTGTTCGCCGTTGACACGCCTTCGCAGCTGGAATCGGGACCTCTCAGCACGGCTGACCTGCTTCTCCGCCGCTCCAGCGATCCTGGTTCGGGAAATCCCATGCGGAAGCTGCGCTCACGGGAGCTATTTGTTCCCACTGCGAGAGCTTCAGTCTCGCCTCTCTCCGCTCACGGATCGTTTTCTTTTCAGAGAGCGACTCCGCCCCTCGCGCCCTCCCATTTTCTTCCTCCCAGGGACTTGTGAGGAAAAAACAGCGGGGCAGAGGGGTTGAGCGACCAGCTGCGAGCGAGCCCACGTCGTCCCAGATCCCGCGTGCCTCGCTCTCGCTCCAGAGAGAGTATTCCCCCGTCCTTTTCTCCCGGTCTGATCAGCGTCCCTCTGCTGGTGCGAGCGACCTGATCTCATTTGGGGGAAGTGAGGACGAGCTGCTTGATGACAGCATGTCATTGGCAGCATCGGATGCAGAGGAGCTGTTGGGCTCGGTGAATGACCCCACCCCCTCGCCATCATCCGCGCCCAGCGCCACCAAAGACGGGATGGATGCCAAGATTCTCCGTATCCTCTCCAAAGCGGTTGAAGAGCTGGGTTTAGAGTAGTCTCCGCCAGAGGAGCCCTCTCGCAGCCGTCTGGATGAATGGTTCCTGCCGGGGCATGATCGTGGCGCACTCCCTACTCCGCCCGCCTTCATACTGCTTCTTCATCTGCCTTCTTCATCCGCCCTCACTTCCATCGACGGCGCTGAAGGGGTACGATAAGCCACCTCCCCTAGATGAGTCAGTGGCTGCGCATCTCTGCCCGCCCACGGCCATCGGCTGGAGAGCAAAGGCCACTCACCCATCCAAGCCATGTAGGTTCACTTCAGTTCTCGCTGGACGCGCCTACACTTCAGCTGGACAGGCGGCTTCGGCGCTTGTATATCGGCCCTGACCCCCTGGAAGATCTCCTGCTGGATCGAACAGGGCGTGGCCATGGGGATGGTTTGCAGAAGGACAGTTGTCACGACAGACGCCTCCAACTCAGGTTGGAGGGCGCTGTGCTTCAGCTGGACAGGCGGCTTCGGCGCTTCATTCAATGGTGGTCCTCCAGGTCTTCCAGGCCAAAATCCTCACATCCTCCGATGAGTCTGGCCTGGACCTCGCTACCCTCAGGGATCTAGGGAGTGCAACCGACCTGGCTCTGCGCGCCACCAAGACCACCGCCCAGGCGATCGGGAGATCGATGGCCAGCCTTGTGGTGCTCTAGCGCCATTTGTGGCTGACGCTGACAGAGATTAAGGACGCGGATAAGATCACCTTCCTCGATGCTCCAGTCTCTCCCAAAGGCCTTTTCGGCCCGGCGGTCGAAGGATTTGCTGAGCGCTTCACTGAGGCACAGAAATCGTCTCAGTCTATGCAACATTTCCTGCCTAAGCGCTCCAGCTCCGCTGCTGCCTCTGCTCGCCCTAAGTCTGCGCCGACTCAGCAGCCCGCGAAGCCAGCACCTGCCGCCCCCGCCGTTCAGCCCGCTAAGGCGCAGCAGACGTGGGGACGCTCTCGCATGGCCAAACCCTGGCAGGCCACCCCCGGAGTGTCGAGATGGGTTATGGGGATAATAAAACGAGGATATTCACTCCAATTCGCTTGAAGACCCCTGCGCTTCAGCGGCGTGGTCCCCACCTCAGTGCAGAGCAAGGACGCTCAGGTGCTGCGGTCAGAGGTGATGAATTTGCTGGCAAAAGGAGCTGTGGAAATGGTTCCTCCTGCCCAGAGCGAGTCAGGCTTTTACAGCCGTTACTTCCATGTCCCCAAAAGAGATGGTGGCCTCCGACCCATCCTCGATCTCAGACACCTGAATCGCACCCTCATGAAGAGGTCGTTCAGGATGATTACACTGAAACAGATCCTCTCAACCCAACCTGCGCTCGCTGAGAGCAGCGCATATACCGGGCAAATTGAACCAAGGAGCGGACATGCTATCAAGGTGCAATGTCCCCTCTGGGGAGTGGACGCTCCATCCGCAGACGGTTCATAGGATCTGGGAGATCTTCGGCGAGGCCGAGGCCTCAGAAGACAACTCTCACTGCCCAATCTATTTCTCAAAGACCAGGGACGCGTTGGCCCACGATTGGCCCAACCTGCAGCCCGCGAAACCAGCACCTGCCGCCCCCGCCATTCAGCCCGCTAAAGCGCAACATGAAATGCCCAAGCATTCAACTGCTGTGATAACGGAAAAAATAAAACACAAACATTTTCAAAAAGAGAGCAAACTTCCTCTTCCATTACTCATAATTGTTCTGCCCACGTGCGGCCAGTCACCCGAGTTAATTCAACCCCTCGCCACGCGGGCCGAGAGGATCCCCGGAGTGTCGAGATGGGTTATGGGGACAATAAAGCGAGGATATTCACTCCAAGTCGCTCGAAGACCCCCGTGCTTCAGCGGCGTGGTCCCCACCTCAGTGCAAAGCAAGGACGCTCACGTCCTGCGCTCAGAGGTGATGAATTTGCTGAGAGAGAAAAAGAGCTGTGGAAATGGTTCCTCCAGCCCAGAGCGAGTCAGGCTTTTACAGCCGTTACTACCTCATCCCCAAAAGAAATGGTGGCCTCCGGCCCATCCTCGATCTCAGACACCTGAATCACACCCTCATGAAGAGGTCGTTCAGGATGATTACACTGAAACCGATCCTCTCGCAAATTCGCTCGGGAGACTGGTTCTTTTCTCTGGACCTGAAGGATACATACTTTCACATCCAGATAGCCCCCCGTCACAGGCGATTCTTGAGGGATTCACCTTCGAGAGAGTGGCTTATCAATACCCCTACCGTCCCTTCATGGGATCTGCCCTCTGTGCTGAGGGCCCTGAAGGGCCCCGCTTTCGAGCCGCTACAGTCTGACAACATTCGGTTGCTATCGCTGAAGACTGCTCTGCTTCTAGCACTGGCATCAGTAAAGCGAATAGGGGACCTTCAGGCGCTCTCTATTAGCCCTGCCTGCCTGGAATTCGGGCCTAACGACACTAAAGTCGTCCTGAAACCAAGGCACGGTTACGTACCTAAGGTGCTCTCCACTCCGTTCAGAGCACGAGGACAGAGAGCTATCTCTGCTCTGCCCCGTCAGAGCTCTGAGAATCTATATTGAGCGTTCCGCCCCCTATAGGCGGTCGGAACAACTTTTTGTCAGCTTCGGTAACCGCACCAAAGGGCTTCTGGTTACAAAGCAAAGACTCTCTAGATGGATAGTAGACTCCATCTCGCTAGCGTACTCTTCTTTGGGCCTCCAATGCCCCATTGGAGTACGGGCCCACTCGACTAGAGGCATCGCCTCGTCTTGGGCATGGTCCAGTGGTGTGTCCATTGCGGATATTTGTGAGGCGGCCGGCTGGGCCTCGCCGTCCACATTCGCAAGGTTTTATAACCTGGAAGTCCCGGCCTTGCAGGCCAGGGTCCTTTCCGCTTGAAGTGACATGCGCTGCGTAAACAGATCTGACAGAGAGCCCTTGGCTGTATCACAGTTCTCTGGCATTGTTTCACCTGTTAGCTCTCGACCCCTTGGTGTCTAAGTTACAGGAGTACTCTGGAACGATTAACCAGGCCGGGTGTGACCTCGGGAAGCTCAGCCCGTCTTAGCCTTGGGTTGTTGTTAACTTCTCTATGGGCATTGGTTGCTTATGGAAGTTTTATACCTTTAGTAGTTCCACTACATTAGCACGGCGTGATTGTACTGTGTTGCCATATGCGTCTAGCAGACGCAGTACGAGTGTAGTATCGAAAGGGAACGTACTCGGTTACTAACGTTACCACGGTTCCCTGAGATACGGGAACGAGTACTGCATTGCTAGCCGTGCTATGTAGCTGCACGACTCAGTCGTCGCTTCAGTCAAAGTAACCTGAGAATCCTGTGGCGAATGCCCGCTTTGGGCTGGCTTTGGTGGGTTCGTCGCCATAGGCTCGTGCAGCTCCGCTGCCTAGCCATTGGTTCGTTTTTAATAAACTGCACGAACCTTTTAAGCTTTAAATAAATCCACTCTTGACTACATGCATTATTATGCAAATTCCTCATATGATAACAGATGCGATTAGATTAGATTAGATTAAACTTTAAATACATATACAATGACAGGATGTAAGTAGTTAGGATCTAACTAGAAGTGCAAATTGTTCTATGTCATATAAATACATTTATAGTAAATTGCAATGCTATAAGAAAATTTACTTAAACACCAAATCTGTATATGTGACCCTGGACCACAAAAAAACAGTCTTAATTGTCAATTTTTCGAAATTTAGATTTATACATCATCTGAATAAATAAGCTTTCCATTGATGTATGGTTTGTTATGAAGTTTTGATATATTTACGATAGAAAATTTACAAAATATCTTCATGGAACATGATCTTTACTTAATACCCTAATGATTTTTAGCATAAAAGAAAAATCTATAATTTTGACCCATACGGTGTATTTTTGGCTATTGCTACAAATATCCCCGTGCAACTTAAGACTGGTTTTGTGCTCCAGGGTCACATATTAGAATGATTTCTGAAGGATTTCCG
This sequence comes from Sinocyclocheilus anshuiensis, assembly GCF_001515605.1. Lineage (NCBI taxonomy): Eukaryota > Metazoa > Chordata > Actinopteri > Cypriniformes > Cyprinidae > Sinocyclocheilus > Sinocyclocheilus anshuiensis. Next base: position 339,041 of record NW_015542493.1, read on the forward strand.
ATAAAGTGACCTGAATACTAGTGTAGTGGCTTCTGAAAATTCAGCTTTGCCATCCCAGGAATAAATTACATTTAGTCATTTTATTCACAATACTACTGTTTAAAAAAAAAAGGCATCCTTGGTGAGCATAAGAGTCTCCTCAAAAGCTATGTGTTGTGTACACCTCCTAAGCCACACTTACAATGTACAAAATGCATTGCATTAGATAACAAATTGTCAAACCAAGTGGTATCTGCAAACAGGTAAACAATCAAGTTCTCAGGTTTATTGCCATAACTGCTCTTGCTTCTAATAATCTGTTCTGTTTCTAAAAATTGTTCTGTTGTTTCAAAGTCTCTTAAGACTGAGAGCTGTGGATTAGTATGGATAACCTGCTCTTTGCTCAGGAGGTGCAATGGAGGATGAAAACTATAGAGGTGAGTTATTATTGAACAAAAAGAGAGGAAAACATTGACCTCCCTCTGGGACACACAGTTAGAGAGAGAGTAAAACGACAAAAAGAGAGAGACTGAGCTGTATTTATCCCTGAGCTCCCACGTCTCTGAAGGACTGAGTAAGTGAAGCATGAAATGCCCATTTCTTACAAGTGTAATTTGTTTGATGACATGTTTTTCTGATCTGTTAGCTAGAGTGAAATATTTTACATTGACATTTTATATTAAAAAAAGTGATTTTAGACACATTTTAGGGCCGGTGACTAAAAATTCAGGCTTTGTACTGATTAAAGCATGACACGAGGTAGTTTTAAAACAAGGGTAGACCGAAAACAGTGTTGGGGAAACTCCTTTGAAACTGTACTTTCCCTAACATTACAAGCTGCTGGTAATTTATATTACAGTCAAGTTGCTCATTTAAAAATAGTAATTAGCTATACAACACCAAAAAGTAACTTGTTACACTGAAACTATATTCAAGGGGGAAATATCTTTGATGCGATTTCAATTTTTCCTTTCTCTTTGGAGAGTTACAAGCTCGTAGACAGTATAAGTCATTAAAATGTGTAATTATGTCCCCACTGGATGCAACAAATGCCTCCTTTATAATGGTTTTTAATGTTTTTGTCTCGTCGCTCCGGCCGGACAGGGCATTACAATATGGTAAGGGGCGTAACATTTCCGTCACACGCTTGAGGTATTCGGCCAATCACAACGCACTGGATAGCTGGTCAATCAGGGCACACCTCGCTTTTCAGACCAATGAGCTTTGTAAAAATCAATGCGTTTCAGCAAGGCGGGGCATAGAGGAGAAACAATAATGTACAGTATATGGAAAATAATGTGTTTTTTGAACCTTAAACCGCATAAACACATTTCATTACACCCAATACACAAAATAATGTTCTTTTTAGCAACATCATATGACCCCTTTAAATACACACAAAAAAGGAAAAAGAAAAAAGCAACTATGTGATTTCTTTTTTTAGTCAGAGCAATATTTATCCGTTGTAGATTTCAAATAGTGTAACAACATTAACTTGAACATACATGACCATTCAAACTTTTGAGGTCAGCAAGATTTTGTAATACAGTTTGTTTCTGAATACAGTAAAATGGTAATATTTTGAATATTATTAGTTTAAAATGACTTGATTCCTATTTGAATATATATTAAAATGTAATTTATTCTTTTGATGGCACAGCTGAATTGTCACAAGATCCTTCAGAAATCATTCCTATATGCTGATTATACCATATAATTGAGTCAATAGCAGTGATGAACAGCGTAAAATCTTAAATGGAGAAACTCTGGATTGGTGAATAATTTTTAAAGTTAATTTAAATGAACAATCCAAACGAATGAATTCACTAAAAATAATTATAATTTCCAACACTACATACATTAAACTGAATATTACCTCAACTCACTCAGCCATGTGCACAAATATATAACAGTAATGTAGCATTTTGCCTCACTATATTGTAACAGGTTGGGGGGAAAATTAGCTTGTTAATTTCAAAACTTAATAGTAAGTTAATACTAGTTAGTGTAGTAAAGCATGACTACTTTGACCTAGTTACCCTCCAACACTCTCAGGGAGAGATCATTTTAGGGCAAACATTCTCTAAACAATGTGTTATTTTTGCATTGCTTCCTTTACCTCTTATCTTCCACACAAATATAGGGTTTGTTCTCAAATGATCCGTCATCCTGCATTCCCAGAAGTCTAAAGTGAGAATAAGGCTTCCTTTTAATTTTTCAGAGAACCTCTTTAATGAAACTGTCAGCTTCGATTCACACGCTGGTGAGTGAAACAGCCTTGTTAAGCAGCTTAATAATAAAAGCGTGTGAGAAAGATCGAGAGCGAGACAACTCACCTCTTATCTGCCAGATCTGTTTTATTGCCCACCAGCATGATGATGACATCACTCCCTCTCTCCGTTCTCACATCATCGATCCATTTGGAAGTTTGCTGGAATGAATTCACATCTATACAAAAAAACAAAAAAAAACAAAGACAGAAGGTGGTAACTACTTTGTAGGGCAAACACTGAAATAACCTAGATTTTGGATTCTACTATTAATATTGGCTGTATGTATTAAAAATAAATAATTAATATTGGCTTAATGTATGAAAAATAATTTGTGTGCCGACCGAGGATGGTCTACGTGTACCCAGCTGAATATTGTTAAGTATTGTTTTAAGTTCACCTTAATATTTTTAATGTTCCATAATTGTTAATAAAAGGTCAATTAAAAACAATCTGATAATCTGCAGTTTAGGCTGGTATACTGCATTACATTGTAATGTTGAATGGCTATAATTGCTACTTTTATGCCCAGAAATTGGGGGGGGGAATCATTTTATAAAAGCATCAGTATCAGTAATACTGCCCTTCATTCATAGTACTTAGTAAAAATATGCAATAAAAGTATTTAAAGGGGTCATATGATGCGATTTCTATTTTTTCTTTAGTGTGTTATGTAACTATTTGTACATGCATAAGATCTGCAGAGTTACAAAGCTCAAAGTATCCCACAAAAGGATTTATTCTATCTAAAAGAGAAGGCTGATCCAGAACGGGATAAAACGTCTCGTTCAAACACACCCCCACATCTCTACGTCACGATGTGCAAATATTTGCATAATGCCGCCCAAATGTTCATGCAAAGAAAGAAGGCGTGGTTGCAGGTATTTAAAATACTATCTTTGTGTTGTTTCCACATTAATCTGGACATTATACATGAAAATATTTATATTTCAAAAAATTTGAATGTTAAGTGCAGTTAATTAGAGAAACCTGTGCAATTAATCAGGTATTTATTTATTTAACTAGTCAACAGCCTAACAGATTTATAATTTTTCCATTAATACCTTGGTTGGAGGGTATGTTTAATTATTTTAAACATTTTTTAAATGTTGAATTATTTAAAAAAAAAATTTAATTAGAAAGTTTGAATTAGTTTTTTATGAGATTTTTTTTTATTATTATTAAATGTATATGGTAGTTGAGCTTATATGATTTCTTACCTTTACAAAATGCAGGGAATATATTGCACCTATGGTGCTCCACTGTGTGCTATTGTCATATTATTGAAATATTCAATAAGGTTTTATTATGGCATTTATACCTGTTCATGTGCAGCCTGACATCAGTGAACCTGCTTCTGCTTCAAGGTGAAACTGACTTTGGCTGCTTTACCTATAAAATCAAGCTTTGTGTTTTCTGTTCATACCAACAAAGTTTTGTGCACCGCTAACTCTGTCTCTAAAAGTCACAGTGGGGCTTACGGACAATAAAACTGTCATCTTTTTATTGTGAAAAATAATAAACCTATAGCTGCTTCTTACATCTTTGTGGTTGAATCTATCTGGTTATAGTATTAAACAAGGCTAGACCTGTAACACACTTTACTGACAGAAAATAATCACTAATCACATCTCAAATTGACAAATCGGGCAGCTGTAATCATGTTAACTGCTTTGATTTTTTGGCTCTTGGTAATGTATTTCAGAGCTAAAGGAGGTTTGTGTGTGTTATGCTCACTTGTGATGTCATACACCACCACAGCTACAGTGGAGTCTCTTATATAGCTCGGAATGAGGCTCCTGAAACGTTCCTGGCCTGCCGTGTCCCACAACTGCAACCGAACCTGCAAGTCAGAGACCCCCAACTGAACAGTCAAATTATTCAGCCTCTCAAACACATATAGACAAAATTACATAAACACGTGCAGAGCCGAGCTAGGAGCTGGATCAATATGACCTTATAAAACCACAGCAAACTGCTCCGCTGAAGGTCATGGAATCATTTCTGAGTTATAAACTCCAGACATCTCTACAATCTATTTTCTTGATACATGAGCTTCCAGCCATATACTAAAACTGTTAGAAATCCAGCTGGCATAATAAAAAAGCTTTGGAGATTCAATATGGTTTCATTAAAACTCTTCTCTTTTGACATGGAATAGAAAACGGAGGAGTGCATTTGATTTACTGCTGTATTAGAGCATGCTAGACTGCTTACCGTTCTGTCCTCCAAATACATGGTTTTTGACAAGAAGTCGATTCCAATTGTCGCCTGTTATGACAGAAGGAATACATTATGTAAGAACAAAATGAAATCAGATGCTGAAACTGAGTGGAAATATATACTGTATAGTATATAGTATATATAGTATATATATATATAGTTTTCGTGCATGGCAAATCTAAAGGCGTTCTAGATTTCGTCCCGAGAATCAAAAGATGTTGTCTAGATTAAAACAGACAGCCGTTACGTTCTGCCTGTCAGTTTGATGACGGTAATAACTGCTATACATGATCACTCTGTTCTGGCACCTGCCTCTCTTTATGATATATTATATACACATACTACAGAGTGTGGCTCCCGACTATAAATTCAGAAAACAATGCATATATTAAAAAAGAAAAATTAAAACATTTTCAAAACAAATTCTCTGACAATGAATTTTAGTGAATAACGAGTAAAATTTATGTCTGTTCACTGTACCATATTGGTTATCTGCCAATAAAAGTATTTCACTGGTGGTCTATATTACACACAATTGGCCAATATTGTATATTAAAAGCAATTCTGAATGTTTATTTCCCTTATTTTTACATTTATTTATACTTTTGCCAAAAACACTAACAACTTAATGACACTTTAATGATAACGAAATCTTAATATATTTTTTCATACTTTAAACCAGCAGATTGTAATTTTTGTTGCCTAAATCTCTTGTAGCATGCAAAATGACTGATTTAACATTTTAGTGTCTCATTTTCTCAATTAATTGAATTTATCATATACCGGTATGTGTGTGTGTGTGTGTGTGTGTGTGTGTGTGTGTGCGTGTGTGTACGCACAAGCCATATGGACAAATTATAAGGTATAAAAAAAATCAAGTATTTTGTTATTCTTGGTACTCAACACTCTGCTAATAACTTAATTTTGTAGGAATAAAAATCCTACATGAAAAACATAATAGTCAGCAAATAATTCTGAATAAATCCCACAACAGACCCTCTGATTTCCTGAATGCTGTTACTAGAATATTTGTGTGTTACTTGATATTCTCAACCAATCACCACATGGAATTTAAATGTAGAGATGGGTTGCCAACATTATTGTAAGATAAAATGATGCATTGGCTCAGGCCACCTCCCATCTGCATTGGTGAGATTACTTGAACACTGACAGAATGAAAGTGCCTTCTGTCGTTGAAAGCTAATTCATTCTCCACTGATGCTTTTATTGCAAAAAGAGTGCAGTCGATTGTGTCGATTACATTTGTAAAACCAGCGATTGCTGAAAATTGCCTTTTGAGTGTGTCTGTTGAATTCAACATGCAGCACGTTTTTAACATCCTCTGTTCAATTTCCGGCAGTTGCAAAAAAAAAAAAAAAAAAGCCAACTATGCAGAGCATATGCTTGGGTGGACATTTGCCAAGTTTATTGTTTATTAATCCAGATGCATTTTACGGAGGCGTTTTGTGTGTGCTTTTATCCGGATGGCCCCTGGTTTCCTCAGCTGTGGGCAGCTGCCGGATCGATAGGGGTCCACAGATCAGTGGAATCTGAGGAAAACATCATGGATGTCTGCAGTACAGAGGAGTGGCCTTTCTGTGTGATTCAGTTTGATTGTGATAAGTGTAACATTTTTATGGCACAAAAGAGCAGATAAGGACACCTAGCCACCACTGAAGAGCCGAGCCTCTAGAATGAAGATATTATTTATTAGTCAAGTGAAATTTATTTGTATAGCACTTTTCACAATACAAATTGTTTCAAAAACATTTATCAAGATGTTAATATTTATAATATCTTAGCAGATTAGAGCTGGGTGATAATTTTATGTTACATTTTATGAAAAATATAGTAGTAATGTTGTCTAGATATGCTATATAGTACATATTGCTTTATACTTTATGTATGCAGGTAAAGTAGTGTGTACTGTATATCCAACTTTAATATATCACTGGGTGATAATATAGTTTTTATTTTTTGAAAATATAACAACCAAGCAGTTGAGATTTTCTACAGTTGAGGTCAAAAGTTTACATCCCCCTTTCAATCTGCAAAATGTTAATGATTTTACAAAAATAAGAGGGGTAATACAAAATGCATGTTATTGTTTATTTAGTACTGACCGGAATAATATATTTTACATAAAAGATGTTTACATATAGTCCACAAGAGAAAAGAATAGTTGAATTTATAAAAATGACCCAGTTCAAAAGTTTACATACACTTGATTCTTAATACTGTGTTCTTACCTGAATGATCCACAGCTGTTTTTTGTTTTTGTTTTTTTTTGTTTAGTGATAGTTGTTCATGAGTCCCTTGTTTGTCCTGAACAGTTAAACTGCCTGCTGCTCTTCAGAAAAATCTCTTTCCACACTGAGGACAACTGAGGGACTCATATGCAACTATTACAGAAGGTTCAAACCCTCACTGATGCACCAGAAGGAAAAACCATGCATTAAGAACTTTTTGAATTTGAAGATCAGGGTAAATGTAACTTATCTTGTCTTCTGGGAAACATGTAACTATCTTCTGTAGCCTCTGAAGGGCAGTACTAAATGAGCATACAGTCATTGTTGGAAAGGGTTCAAATACTCAAAAATGCTGGAAAACCAAAGAATTTGTGGGACCTGAAGGATTTTTCTGAAGAAGAGCAGGCAGTTTAACTGTTCAGGACAAACAAGGGACTCATGAAAAAATATCACTAAACAAAAAAACAGCTGTGGATCATTCAGGTAAGAACATCCCATCATTCACTTTTGAACGGGGTCATTTTTATAAATTCAACTATTATTTTCTCTTGTGGAATATATGCAAACATATTTTATGTGAAATATCTTATTCAGGTCAGTACTAAATAAACAATAACATGCATTTTTTATGTGTCACGGTGCTGCCTACTGTGTCGGAGCGAGGAGACGTAGGAGCATTTACAACTAAAGTCTTTATTTATCCAAGGAACAAAGAACACACACATAGCAGGGGATAGACGAACAATATCGGACGCTGGACATGGAAAAACACAGGGCTTAAGAAACAAGGAACTAATTGGGATACACCTGAAATCAATGAACATAATTGACACGAGGCAGAAACTAGGTCATGGGGAGAACATGGGGAGAAAAACACAAGACACGGGAACACGCTGACATTGGACTGACATTACTCCCCCCTCTGGACTGACATTACTCCCCCCTCCCAGAAGGCACGTCCACGCGCCACACAACATCCAATGGGGAGCGTTCTGGGACCCATGGCGGATCAGGCAGTTCGGGGTGCCATGGCGGAGCAGGCAGCTCGGGGAGCCATGGCGGAGCAGGCATACTAGGGAGCCATGGCGGAGCAGGCAGACTAGGGAGCCATGGCGGATCAGCACTTGGCCCGGTCTCTGCGGCCGGATCCCTATAACCCCCTCAAAAAAAATCCTTGGGGAAAATATCAGCCCCTGTGGCCCTCCGTGGGCCTGACTCAGGAACTGTGGCCCTCTTTGGGCTGGACGTGGGAATTGGAGCCCTCCTTGGGCTGGACGTGGGGGTTGGAGCCGACACTGTAGCGGACTCAGGGGCTGGAGCCGACACTGGAGCGGACTCAGGAACTGGAGCCCACACTGGAGCGGACTCAGGGGCTGGAGCCGACACTGGAATTGCACCCTGCCAGATTATGCACCCCCTAGTATTGGTAGGTTAAGGAGTAGGTGTGGGGAAGGGGTTAGGATTAGGGGTGGGGATGGGATTAGGCAATCAGGTAGCGACTTCAACGAGGGGGTGCATAATCTGGCAAGGGTGCAGAATTCGGCACAACACCAGATGCTCTCCAGACACCGGAGGATACCTTCCCTCCAGCTCAGCCCTGTGGTGTCTGGGAGGTCCACGGGGCGATAGTAATTGGCCCCGATCCAAAACATAGAATTGATGGTGGCAACGCTGTCACCGCAGCGAGCCCGCAGAATTGTCGGGCGTACTCAATGAAAGGGAGATTCCTGCGGGCTAGAGCGGAGAACCAAGCGGCTATTTCCATGGCCACGGGGAGAAACAGGAAAACAAAAGACTTTCAAAACAAGAAACAAAAACACAGGGAGAACAGGCGCCGCTTAGCCTACTGTTTGTAGGTCCGGTATTCTGTCACAGTGCTGCCTACTGTGTCGGAGGGAGGAGACGTAGGAGCATTTACAACTAAAGTCTTTATTTATCCAAGGAACACGGAACACACACGTAGCAGGGGATAGACGAACAATACCGGATGCTGGACATGGAAAAAAACAGGGCTTAAGAAACAAGGAACAAATTGGGTGGAAAAACACAGGGCTTAAGAAACAAGGAACTAATTGGGACACACCTGAAATCAATGAACATATTTGGCACGAGGGAGAAACTAGGTCATGGGGAGAAAAACACAAGACACAGGAACACAGGACTGACAGTATGGTCCCTCTTATTTTGGTAAAAAATAATTTACATTTTGCAGATTCTGAAAGGGGGATGTAAACTTTTGACCTCAACTGCATGGTAGTGGTACATACTACTTATTATGACTGTACTGTTTGTAGGTTTGATATACTTACAGTAGTTGTGTAAATTATTATTCATTAACCCGTAACCCAAAGGTTGCGAGTTCGAGTCTCGTACCGGCAGGGATTGTTGGTGGGGGGAGTGAATGTACAGCGCTCTCTTCCACCTTCAATACCACGACTGAGGCACCCTTGAGCAAGGCACCGAACCCCCAACTGTTCCCCGGGCGCCGCACCATAAATGGCTGCCCACTGCTCCGGGTGTGTGTTCACGGTGTGTGTGTGTTCACTGCTGTGTGTGTGCACTTAGGATGGGTTAAATGCAGAGCACTAATTCCGAGTATGGGTAACCATACTTGGCCACATGTCACATCACTTTCACTTTTAAATTGTGTTATTTATTTGTTTATTGTGTTTGTCACAGTGTCTGGTTGTGGTGCCCTGGACTGGCCACTTGAGGGCGCTCTCCCGTTTCAGTTTT
>NW_015542493.1:348795-369771 GCF_001515605.1 Sinocyclocheilus anshuiensis
GTTACATGTTTTGAACTCCATTTCCCATAGTCCCTTGCCTGTCGTTTCTGTTCTGATCATGATCACCTGTTAGTAATTTACTCATCATTCCATCACTATTTAAACCATGCTCACTCTGTCTGTCTTTGCTGCAGTATTGTTTGAGTTTACATCGTGTTTTCTGTTCCCTGTGTTTTGGATTACCTTTTTCCACGTTTTTGTTCTGTTCTGTTCTGTTTATTTGTGTTTTAATAAACTGCACTTGGATCTGACCTTGTTTTCTCCTGGCATTCCGTGACAGAATACTGCAGCCAGTACTAGATCCAGCAGCGAGCGAGAAGGACGAGGACAGTAGAGCCCGCTCCAGTCCGGGAGCTCACAGAGTCCACTACAGAGCCCGCTCCAGTCCGGGAGCTCACAGAGTCCACTCCAGAGCCGGCTCGAGTCCGGGAGCTCACAGAGTCCACTCCAGAGCCAGCTCCAGTCCGGGAGCTCACAGAGTCCACTCCTGAGCCCGCTCCAGTCCGGGAGCTCACAGAGTCCACTCCAGAGCCCGCTCCAGTCCAGAGCCAGCTCCAGTCCGGGAGCTCACAGAGTCCACTCCTGAGCCCGCTCCAGTCCGGGAGCTCACAAGGTCCACTTCAGAGCCTGCTCCAGTTCGGGAGCTCTCAGAGCTCATTAAGGAAGTCTCTCCAGTCCGGGAGCTCACAGGGACCGTTGCGGAGCAATCGGCTAGTCTTGTTGCAGCCGTCGAGGCTGGTACTAAACTCTCTCTGCTCTTGTTTACAGTTTTCCCTAAATTGCTGAGAGGGTTTTCGGTCCCACCAGTGTTGCCTGGCAGGATTCCGGCTCCGCTCTGGTTGCCCCCCTGGGTTCCGGTTTGGCAGGAGCCTCACTGGCTCACTCCTCCGGCTCCGTCCTGGCTATCTGCTGGGGTTTCCCAGGCCAATCAGATTGTTTGAGTTTACATCGTGTTTTCTGTTCCCTGTGTTTTGGATTACCTTTTGCCACATTTTTGTTCTGTTCTGTTCTGTTTATTTGTGCTTTAATAAACTGCACTTGGATCTAACCTTGTTTTCTCCTGGCATTCCGTGACAGTGTTATTGAGAATTATGAAACCTATTACTCTTGATATGACTGAATGAGTTGTATTTTTATATTTAGATTCCTAAGGTCATTTATTAGTCATCATATTATATAGTTGGCAGTTTGACCAATATTACGGATAGTATGAAATCAACAAATAAAATGTGCATATTTTAATTTGCCTGCAGCTAGCAGACGTTTTGCACCATAATACCATTTTTAAATGCATATATTTGTTTTTATGAAATAAAAAAAACTCAGAGTAGATGGAATTGTGTGTATGTTTTATTTTGTTTGTGATTTAGGTGTAATAAATATCTAATCACTATTAAAAATGGTTGTTCTTTCAAAATGGAGTCGCGTTTTTATCCATGATCAGTTTAGCACAAGTTGCTGGTTGACTAAGGCTCATTCAAAATATCTACATTTAATCATTTAACAGATGCTTTTATCCAAAGCGAATTACAAATGAGGACAATAGAAGCAATCAAACCAACAAAAGAGCAACAATATATAAATGCTGTGACAAATCCTGGTTAGTCTAGTATCTGGACTATTAATTGACAGTTTCATACAAAACACAAAATCATGTGTTTGGGAATGTACAACTTATGATGTGAGATTAAAAACAACAGTTTGTCCCTCAATGTACTTGCACACAGCTGGTCATCAGCATCATGATCACGCATCCGTTTCTGTAGCAATGCCAGCCCACTGTGCTGTCTTCAAAACAGGAGCAGTGAGCTCTTTCACCCTGCCACTCTGTTTTTTTTCTCTTCTGTTTTAAGTTTCATTGTGGGTTGATCTAGCTTTTCCAAACCTGCTCCTCCCTCCCCAACCCTTTCTCTTTCTCTCTCTTTCTTGCTCTATTTTTGGAACATGAAAGAGGAAATAAATCATAGTGAATTAAAAATAACCTTCAATTTAATATATCAAATTTTAAGCTAACATTTCAGACAATATTTTTTATATTACACATGAGATATATGTTTTTCGTAGCTTATACCAGTGATTCCTGCACTGCTATTTACCGCCTCCACTGAATCTACAGTGAAAAGAAATTATATTTTACTCAAATTGCTTTCAGTCAAAATTGAATGTAAGGAGAGATGAAAAGAGTTGGGTAATGCAAAACAAAATGAAGACAACTCTGCTTGCTGTTGCTTTTCATTAGAGTCTGATTCATTAACCAGTGACTCGTATGAGCTGGTTCTTTTAAGAAATTGGTCAAAAAAGACTTACAAATGTACAAGTTATCGGTCTGAATCAAAATCATTCTACGAAATGAATCATTTGCTGAACATGTCAAGCGATTACTGATTTGAATTACTTACTGAACTGCAAGTCATCTTTACTCACTCGTGTCTGACTCTAAATTAACTGAAAAACCTCTATGAACCATATTATGAAGAACCTCATGTTGTTCCAAATTATTATGACTTTCTTTCTTCTGTGTAACACAAAAGAAGATATTTTGAAAAATAGCTTGGTAACACTTTGTTTTAAGGTGTCCTTGTTACACATTATATGTACTTACTATTAGTGCTGTCAAAAGACCCGGTATTTCGGTACCAAGTTGGTACTACAAAAATGAAAACGTTATGGTACCAGGTTTTTTTTAAGTACCGGTGGTACCGAGTACCCGGTCAACCCGGTTCTTGATGCACTATCCGAAAGCTAGCCTCTTCCAGTGTTGCCAAGTCCGCGGTTTTCCCGCGGAATTGGGCTGCTTTAACACTGTTGCCGCGGGTTGTTTTTCATGTCCGCGGGTTGAAAAACGACCCCATTAACGTGATATTTAGCCCCTGGAATGCGAAACCAGGGGACCCCGCCAAAACATGCTTATTTTATCATCGGAACGCGATTTTTAACGGGGACCCCCTCGAAACGCGATTGGGCGGGTTTTGTTTTGAAAACCTGGCAACCTCTTCATAAAAGCAGTGGCGACCTCAAGAGGAGGAAACGCATCAAACTAACAAAACACCCCCGTGACAACACTACTTACTATTATAATATAATATATGAATAATTACATGCAAGTAACCCTAAACCAAACCCTAATCCTAACCGTAACAATATAGTAAGTACATGAAGTTAATTAATATTACTCAGTACTTAAATGTAACAAGAACACCTTAAAATAAATTGTAACCAACAGCTTTTTTTCATACAATATAAGTGGGGTCCCATATTATTTGGACTCTAACGTTTTTTTAAATATCTTCCTTTGTGTTAAAATTATGGAAAAACAAAATTCTGGTTTATGCTTAGTGCAGGCTTCAAAACATACATATGAAAAGGGATTTCTGTGACAAAAATAAAAAAGAAATCTCCCGTGTTAAACAGTGTCAAGATGAAAACCCAAAGGTGTTGAGCTTTTCAAGGAAAGAAGGCGAGAAAGAGAGAAAAAGTGACGCCGATGTTAAATATAGAAACTTGCACAGCTAGAGGAGTGCTCGCACAAAGAGATCCAGAATTAATTATTCATAAACATTTTAATTATTAAGCTTCACACACATCAGCTTTAAAACACAAAGTGTGTTTTCCAGCATAGCTCCCCAAAAGCCTCAGAGGAAAAAGGTGTTCAGAGAAGAAAAGGGAAATTGAATTCCTGTAGCTACTAAAATTCCTATAAATAAAGTGTAACTGGCAAATAAAACTGTGACAAGCACACAAACAAAAGTTGTTGCTTAAGGTATCAAATGAGGAAACGGCTAATTATAAGTTTTTATTTAGGCCTCCAATACACTGCTCAGACAATATTGTCATACATTCGGTGACCTGAATTATGCCAATTGAGAATATTAGCATGAATATAGACTATAACGAACATACAAATCTAAAACATTCTGAAAAGCATCCATCATAGCCGATATTGCACAGGAGATGGCACATGCCCTTTAGACAAAGTACACCAGTTGCCAGGGCCCCTAGGGAGGGTGGCAGGAGTTTGACTGGAATCGAACGCCAATTAAAACTCCACCAGAAGAGAAATTAGCCACACTAATCTGCTTCACAAAGCACCATCTTGAGTGAATGTCAGGCCAAATCCTGTTTATCTTTCTATTTGCATTTAATCAAAGAATAAATTTTAAGAATGCAACATGACCCAGGTGAGCAGACTCAAAGCATGTTGGGAGCTTAGCTGCATACGAAGTGCCTGCCTGACTGTGATTGTATAGTCAGAGCCTCCAAATCACATTACGAAGAATGGAAAGCGGACCTGTAGATGAACATTTGTCAAATTTTACAGAATCAAATCTGGGCCTATGACTGAGTTGGTATTTATCTGTAGTTTTAGACCTTGGCGAGTTGCCCGTTTGGCATCGATACCCCTGTACCCTGAAGACAAATGACATGCAGTGGTCCACAGCGTTTCATTAAGGCATATTGATTGGAATGTAACAGCTCAATGCAGGATCTGAAGGGATGACGTCATTCAATCGGCCTGATGAACAATCTGAGACACGCTATGCGATCGCGTTATGCTAATGTTGGGGCATCTGGTCAGTATCAAGAAGGCTTTAACGTGTTTACATTATACAACTACATTCACTGCCTTAAACATGTGACAGGATTCTCAAGGTTACTTAGGGGAGGGGTGGAAATAAAACGGTGCACTAACCATTAATCATCTTCCTGGCAAGACAAAGACAAGATGTGTATGATGTTTTTTTAGTGATCCAAGTCATAGAATGTCAGGTAAGAAGAAGCATCTGGGCTTGTTTATCTATTTATTGAAAACATCTTCAATAAAGCAAGAACAGATGCTACTGAATAAATCTTGCCTGCAACAGCAAAATTGTGAGCAAGTGGAGTCAACCATATTGTAAATCTCAGTATATTTAGGCCTAAATTTAAGTTTTATGTTACTAGTGCTTTACTTACTAGGAAAGGTGCGTGAATTTACGAGCATTTGCCAAATTATTCATTTGCTGCAGGAATTCCTGCACAGCTATTCAAAGGCTAGAATTCTATTTCTATAAAGTTGTTCTCAATGATAGCACGCAACATACAGTGTGATCTGTGTAGTCTGATGTACTAAAGACTGACTCTTAAGACTTGGTTATTTATAATGAATCAGACCAAATAAATCACAAGTGATCAGTTTGACTGACTTATCCATTAGAGGGTTGTTTGAAATTAAACTTGACTCACTTACAAATAATTACTTTCAGTCATATCCAACGCAAAATGAACTCAGAGCTTATACTGTATTATTTGTACTTTTTAAAGGGTTAGTTCACCCAACAATGAAAATTCTGTCATTAATTACTCACCCTCGTGTCGTTCCAAACCTGTAAGACCTTCATTCATCTTCGGAACACAATTTAAGATATTTTTGATGAAATCCGAGATGATGAAATACCACCACATTCAAGGCCCAGAAAGGTAGTAAGGACATTGTTAAAATAGTCTATGTGACATCAGGGGTTCAACCATAATTTTATGAAGCTATGAGAATACTTTTTGTGCTCAAAGAAAAATTTTAAGATTTTATTCAACTATTTCATCTTTTCCATTTCAGTCTTCTATGCGCGTACATGAGAGTACCATGATGCACAAAAAATTATTCTCGGAGCTTCATAAAATTAAGGTTGAACCCCTGATGCCACATGGACGGTCACCGTGATTTTGCCAAGCAAGACATGTTCCTGGATCAACATCCTTTGTTGATTCTGGATCAACATTACTGTCCAAAAATATAGACTTAACCCAATCCCTACCCCTAAACCTAACCCTACCCATAATTTATTCCTAAAATCAGTGTGAAATGATAGCTGATTAACAAGGATGTAGAAGCACCTAACCCTGATCGTAAGCCTAAAACAGATATTTCCTGAAAAGTTATCCCTCAATTCTGATTGGTTGATTGGCATTTTGTTCCAGAATCAACAAGTATGTTGATCCTGGAACATGTTGTACTTGGTGAAATCACGTTTACCCCACATGGACTATTCTAACAATGTCCTCACTACCTTTCTGGTCCTTGAACGTGGTAGTTGTGTTGCTGTCTTTAGAGGGACATAAAGCTCTCGGATTTCATCCAAGATATCTTAATTTGTGTTCTGAACATGAACGAAGGTCTTATGGGTTTGGAACGACATGAGGGTGAGTAATTAATGACATAATTTGCATTTTTGGGTGAACTATCCTTTTAAAGGCATTGAAAAATGTCTATGTTTGTGAGACTAATATGACTGACTTTATATGACAATGTGTATTTAAAGATAAACCTTCACAGCACAGTTTTGTTTTAATAAATTGTCACTTAATGGAAAAAAATGTTACAAAAATAAATTTTTGTTGTTATGAATATAGTGTGTAGTATTATTGGAAATATAGTTGGGACAAAATATGGTGATGAGAGGGGAAGTATTGCCTCATGCTGCTGCTTCTAAAAAAAAAAGAAGAAGAAGAAGAAGAAAAATCCCACAGGAGCGTTTTGTCATTTAATTTTCTCACTCTGGTCCTTTTCCAAATACTAGTGTGCTGCCTTGTTGGCTACTGTCTATGTAGGTAGCTGCCTACTATGCATTCTAACTAAAATGGAATCTCAATGGCAGATTTGGAATGCGACACATAGACCTTCATTTAGTTAGACTCCATATTGAATTTAACACAGCTGAAAACAAGGCTGTGAGGGATAGACCTATGGTCCTTACAATGGCATGCACAGAATAAAAGTCCAAGATCATGTCATTTTCACAACTTACAAAAATGTTTCATGAAATTTTTGTCTACTGAAAGTTTTTTTTTTCTTCCAGAAAGACTTTCAGCTGAACAGAACAATCAACGCACTGTACTTCTATCCCTCACAGCCTCGTTTTCATTCCTGCCAATAATTAAATATACCGCTACCCTGACTAAGGTGAAACAATTTTTGAAATAATCTTTATCAATATGTTACAGTGCAAAATTGTTATGTTCAACTTTTTTTTTCTTCACACAAGCTTGTTGAAATGCATTATGAGACTGCCTTCTCTATAAAAGTAATGCTAGAATTTGAACAAAACAAGGTATAATAAGAGATAGCTGCTTACGTTTTGGAGTAGCCTTCATGTCAAGAGTGTGCCTATGATGCTGTCTACAGAGGCAGCTCACTAGTTTTTGAACCAGAGCCTCGGTGTCTTATCTGCTCCCTGGCTGTGCTGAGCAGAAAACAGTCACACTCCAGTGCCCCGTGTTGAGTGGCAGCTCAGTCAGGTGGCGCAGCACAGCTCTCCCACTGGACCTCGAGTAGCATGTCCAAATCTCACTCTATCTGAAGCCAAATGGCCATCACAGCAAAACAACCACAAACTCAGCAAATCAAGCTGAATATCTGACAGGCAGTCAGTCTCTGCTCTTCCTTTTCATTCACTTAATACTCTCTTAAATTCATTGCTCTGTTTCTTACCCCCACTTTATCTGTATTCAAATCAATTATACGATAAAGTTGCCAAGTTTGATGATGTTCCTTATTCCCTCGGCCCAGTTTAAATTGAAGAACTATGATAGAACCAGGACAGTGTCAGACTCTGTTCCATGTTTTGTCTGTGTCTTGCTCCCCAGGTGTTCCTTTCCCATGTTTAATTTGTCCCAGGTGTTCCCCATGATTGTTCATGGATCCCAGGTGTTTCTCGTCATCCCCTCCTCCTGTGTGTATTTAAAGTGTTCCCAGTCCCTAGTTCTCTGTCCGCTGTTGAACGTCTTCCTGTGTACGTCTTCGTGTGAACGTCTTCCTGAGTTCGTCTCCCTTGGTTCCTGTAAATAAAGTCTTGTCAACATATTCTCCAGCGTCTCCTCGTCCCTCGTGTGTGTGCAACGTGACAGACAGAAAGTGTCATTGCAGCATTTTCTGGATGACTTAAAGCTCCAGTGAAACATAGCGTGTGTTTAATACAGCTGACTGTTCAGCCCTTTCCAATGAAGAGCGAAGGTCTCAAGAGCCCCACTAAAGAGAGAAGACCTGAAACCCCCTGCTGTGCTCCGCTGTGCCTCACTCGATCAAACAATGTAGGGCTCATAGAATTTGGAATTTCTAATTAAAACTGTAAAAACTTAGGCCTACATAAACTCATACATTCACTGCAAACTACATTAACACCTGAGGTTCAAGGTTCGGCTGCTCAGATCCTGTACCTAACTGTTTCTCAATTCATAGTCATTCGCAATTATCATGAATTTTATGTAACTTTTGAGCAGTTAAAAAATAAAACTGCATGTGTTTTGTAGACAAACATTGATTTGCTTGTGCTTTGGCTCTGCTCCTCTGCGTAAATGAATGTGGTTCGATGTAATTATACTGTAGATGTACTTGGAAGAAGCATCGGCTCCCATGAATCGAAGATGGCAGCATCCAGGCTGCTTTACTTCAGAAGCTGTATGTGCCAGCCAAGCAACTGCCATTGAAATAAATAGAAATGGCTAAATGAATAATGCAACAATTGTTTCTTTTGTTTCTAAGGAATTTTAAGAGAAACAAGTTGATACTTGAATATAACGGAGAACGCATCCTGATTTATAACAGAGCAACCTCTGAACAATTCAATTTTCCTCTGGGCTATTTTGTTATGATTCTTTGACGCTTTTATATATCACCAACATAAACTGCAAGCAACAATTTTAAAATAATGAGATGAAATTCCTAAACCGGGAGTATGTGTCTGGTAGTTGAGGTCTATAAAGGGAAATACAGGAGCTTTTGTTCTAAATGGTCGTTATCTACTCAAATTTCTCTCTAAATGTTGATGTAATACAGACTCAGACAGCAATGAATCTACATCAGATGGAAAGTCATAAATATGCAGATGTGCCTCTCTCATTTTGCATAGAGCAGAAGACTGACAGATGATAGGAGTCAGGGTGATGCTCTCTGCTCTTCTGGCATATGCTATCATGAAAGCCCACTGCCAGACATCTTAAGGTCAATCTCAATGTTGAGAAGCAGCTTGATTTGAGCTTATTCAAGAATATGTAAATTAGAAAAGCACTGGTGTCACTTCCTCTCTCCAGTGTAACTGTAGAGAGCAACAGCTCATTAAGATGCCTTTTACTTCTCAAAGGTGACACTGATGAGGCAGTATATTTTATTCATGTGCAGATGACACAAGAAACTGTTTGGTTTCAGTCAGATTCAATTGTTATCAATGAACCTCCTCGAGCAATAAAGATGACTGCATAGCCACAGTCATTAATGGCTGTGAGAAACGTGAATCTGGAATCTCAGCTTCATTAAGAGCCTGTGATCACTCATGTAAAAATGAGGATTAGAGGAAGGAATTTGACAAAAAAAAAATTGAAGTTAAATTTTATGTTAAATGATTATGTAAAAAGTTAAATGATACAATTTAAATATGATAAATTATTATTATTATTATTTTTGTTTAAAGATTTATTTATGGTGTTTTATGCCTTTATTTGGATAGCGAAGTGGGTGAGAGAGAAGGGGATGGGATGGGATGGGGAAAGGTCCGCAAGCCGGGACTCAAACTCGGGACACCCGAAGCGCAATGGCGCTGTATGTCGGCGCGCTGCCCACGAGGCCATCGGCGCCGACATAAATATGATAAATTTGCAACCAGCACACACTATATCATCGAGTGATGTGGCCATTAAAAGTCTGTGAGATGCCATTGTCCAAAGTTAGCAGGATGGATAGCCTAGCCAACAACTACATCCGGAAGTGGCTGAGCCTTCCTCGTTGCTTCTCAGATGCTAGTCTCTTTGGCCAGAATATGCTCTAGCTCCCTATGAAGTCCATCTCACTAGGGTATAAGCAAGAGAAAGCACGCCCCGTTCTGGAGGTGAAGGATTCCCGGGACCCCTTGGTAAGGAGTGCCAAAATTCCCATCCAGACAGGCCATAAATGGAAGGTGCAGGAAGAGGTACATCAGGCCATCTCCAGTCTTCAGCACAGAGAGATCATGGGGTTGGTCCAGATTGGGTGGGCTGGCTTAGGCTGGGGAACACCACAACAGTTTTGGTCAAAAGCTTTCAAAACACAGCAGAAGTCTATGGTGGTGGAGGAAGTCACCAGGGTTGAGTCTCCCTGGGCCAGCAGGGCACCTGGACCCAGTGGGACGCTACAGCGAATAAGCGCATCAGCTGGGCAGACATCTGGAGAACTCCACAAGCCAGACTCAGCTTTCAAATAAGGGTGGTATATGATACACTCCCATGCCCCTTAAACCTCACCCAGTGGCCCTGGCCAAGCTGGCTGAAGTCCTGGAGAGGGGTAGGGTAGCAGATGTACTATTACAGGGGGCGAAACATTGGTGAACGGCGGCGACCAGCTGATGACCCTGCAGCTGACCTAATGAGGAAGAGGAGGTGCATCAGGCAGAAAAGCCACGCAGGTAGAACAGCTTAGGTTTTATATTAATAGATAATGGAACACAAAGCATTTTACTAAGAATGAACACATGGTGCAAAACAGCGCTTTGGATTTGAGATTCCAGAATCTATCATCTCGTCAGAAAGCACAACACAGTCTGTTCACAAAGCACACGTGTAATCTTATTACAGCTTGACACTGTAGCGCTACAGCATGCTTAGTTTGGTTTATGACACAAACATAGTCTTATCGTTACACACATTGTGAGAGTACAGATCAGGGGGCTGGTTAGAGCTTAACTCTATATTCTGGCATTTTGTTAAATATTAAGCTACTATGCACTGTCAGTATGGAGGAAAACTGTAAGCGTCCATTTTTTAATCATTTACACTGTACATTTATATAACAAGATGTTAACAATAGAGTGGATACATAACATTTCTCATGTGACTAGGTTTCCATTTGGCATAGAAATGAATGTACTCCATGTCCTACTAAAGTTTAAATGCCATTTATTTTTTTAATTACTGAAGTTTTAAGTCATTTGTGGAAACAGTGTTAGTGCAGCAGAATGGGGAGGATATAAAGAAAGAAAGGCAAGATCAAGGCCAGAGAGACTTCAGAGAGCTGTCATTATGCGTATGTCTCAGGCGGTTGGACTATTGTGACAGTTAGAACCTGTAGTGCACTAAAGCTGTGACTCAGCTCAAACACAAGGACATCTAAATAGACACATGCCTACAGAGCATTTCAGCCTGAAAAACATTAGCCATTCACATCATTTCACTGTCCTTCAGGTTTTATGGGTTATAAACCATGCAGATAAGTGGAATAGAAACATTCAAGTCTGATGACATAACAGTTGTTTGACAGAACACAGACAAATACACATGGCTGATTTTTCAATTATGGGCACTTTTGACTACTTGAAGTACTTTGACTACTTGACTACTTTGTGAAAAAAGTGAACTGTCCTCCAAAAAGCTTGGTGTGACAGTAATGACAGGAGTATTGATTCTTGATTCAGGAGTATTGAAATTGCAAATTGTACACAATAATACCAAATGAATTGATGTGATAATGATCTGAGAAGTCAGAAGGAGTATCGCACCACAAGGCAGTAATTGTGTATAACAGGTTATTTATAATAAGGTTATTAATAAAACAGTAGTTTTGTTTTATTATCATCAATAAAACAAAAGCAAGAACTGTTAGGTACAAAAATAGCACCAACTCCTCTTTATAACAACTGAGGATAGAGTTGTATTGTTTACAGTGCTAACAATAACAGTTTAACTTCACTCACAAACACAATACATCTACTAGTGTTCACTCCTACCAGTGACGGCTACCTTATACTGTATACTGTATTTCTCCCTATACTAATTGAAACTTTCCATTTCTATATTCTAAATTAACTTGTGCCTCATTCCACTCCATAGAAAAGAGTTGCAACAAATATCAATAAATACAATAAAACAAAACATACACTTGCACAAATATTTCCATTCATATTTAACATGATGTCAAATAATGCCAAGTCCACTCTGCTAAAACAGGAAACAAAACAGCAAACCCTCAATACATTTTAGAAAAAAAAAACAGTCTGAGGGCAGTAAAATGATGTGAAGTGATGGAAGACTCTTCATCTGAACTGAAAATATGATTTTAAAAGTTCAAAAGAAACATTTTCTTACATTAAACACATTTTATAAGTATAGTGCAGGGAAGTTGTCTAGCTAAGGGACACAGCTGAATTAGAGCCTTTCTGGCAAAATTAACCTGTTTATATTCTAGAATATTATTAAAAAGCAATTAAAGATACACATAAAATAATAAAAACTATCACAAACTATCCTTTAAAACTACAATCATTGTTTTTCCTTTCTTCTCACATAATTTTACTGCCCTCATATTGTTTTCATGTGTTTGGCCAGCGGAGGACTGGTACTTTATGCTTCCATCTGCTGACAAGCTTTATGGAGATGCTGATTTTCTTTTCCAGCAGGACTTTAGCACCTTCCCACAGTGCCAAAACCACTTCCAAGTGGTTTGCTGACCATGATATTACTATGCATGATTGGTCAGCCAACATGCCTGACCTGAACCCCATATGGAATCTATGGGATATTTTCAAGAGAAAGATGAGAAACAATAGTGCCTCAGCAGTGCCACAGGCTGATCGCTTCCATGCCACACCTCACTGATGCAGGAATTTGTGGTAAAGGAGCCTCACTGATGCAGGAATTTGTGGTAAAGGAGCCTCACTGATGCTGGAATTTGTGCTAAAGTTGGGTAGTAGCTTGGTTCTATCCATTGGTTGTTGGTTGGATTTTAAGATGTCGCTGTTACACTCAAAACTAATATGAGGTGTGGTCTGTTTTGTATAATGGTGGGGTTTACGGCATATGTTGGTTGAGTTATTGAGTTATAACACTGTGTTAAAACATTACATATACATGAACAAATTGTGAATTTTCCTGACGACTTCAAAATCACCTTAGGGCAGGGGTGTCCAAACTCGGTCCTGGAGGGCCGGTGTCCTGCAGAGTTTAGCTCCAACTTGCCTCAACACACCTGAATGGAAGTTTCTAGTATGCCTATAAGAGCTTGATCAGCTGGTTCAGGTGTGTTTGATTAGGGTTGGAGCTAAACTCTGCAGGACACTGGCCCTCCAGGACCGAGTTTGGACAGCCCTGCCTTAGGGGATCAAACTCATCTCACATGAGGTAGATTCTTTTCCCCTACACCAGCTCTCTCGCAGGTTTAATTAAAAAATATGAACCTTATATAGACAACACTCCTCTTGAGATGTTTCAAACAGCATGCTTTCCATCCCCATATTATTCAACAATACAACAATACAAAACAAGATTGTCTATAACAACCTGCAGCGTGCTTCCGCTGAAAATCTGGCTTACCATTTACCAAGAGTTTCACTAAATAGTATCATATGCAGTAGGGGTGGGCGATATACGGGTAGACACCATTAATCAGAAGAAATTTGTCAAATTTGCTAGAGATTATTGTCTCTATCGCGGTTACACGCTGACGTGACGTTGCTGTGCTACGCGGTCACGAAAACTTATTGTGTGAAAGAGAACTCATATCGCTATATGCGTGCGCTGTCTGACAGACTGTTTCTGAGCACTGTCGGAGAGGCGCGCGCACATGAAGACGGTGCTTACAGAGCACGAGAGAATTGAACGAAGTTATTTTTGCTGCTTTATAGGCATTGAACTGTTAAATACACACACTTGTATGTGTCAAAATGTCAGTATTTGCAAGTACCCCCGTAAACACAGTAAGTTAGGTCTTGAGTGAAAACAAACAGCTTAGAAAGTAAACACATGTGTAACAGTATATTGGTTCCGGGCAGCTCTTAAAATGAAAGCAGTCTAATATTCCTGCTGTCTGTCATGTTAATCAAACAACAAAAGAGAGAAAATCTCTCACCGTTCTTGACTAAATCACTTTTGTAACCTTAATAAGAAGACATATACTGTATATTTAATTTACACAGTGAAGAATATGCAACTTTTTTTTTTACATTTAATTACAATTCTTTATTAATAAACAACTTTATACAATGTAACATTTCTTATTTATTTGTTCAACTGTAGTTTTTTTATCATATTGCTTGTAATAGTTTCTTATTCTTATTCAATTGCTGACTGTTTACATGTCTTCAGTGAGCTTGAGTCTTTTTTTTAATTAAGGCTAGCATTAGTTTTTTGTGATATTGACACTGGTGACAAGAATTATGAATTTTCTGATTTTCATATCATAAAGACCTTATTTAAAGCAAAAATAACTATATCATGATCATTATATATATCATATAAATATGACATATATATATCATATAAATATATGTGTGTGTGTGTGTGTGTGTGTGTGTGTGTAATGTTTTGATCATATCGTCCACCCCTAATATGCAGTGTATAATCAGTTCCTACGGTTTCATATGAAAGGGACCATACATGTATATTCATCTCTGCTGTTGCTAATTCAGATGTGATTGGAGGTGAATATAGAATGAATAATCAAATTTCGCAAATGTGTTTCTGTGATTTACTAACCACACAATCATGTTGAACGTTTATAATCAATTTGGAAGAATTGTCTTCACAAATGAAAGACTGAACTCGGCCCATTATGTTTTCTAAAGACTGTGCGAAATGACTCTTTGATGCTGCACAATAAGGGGAGGGACACTTTGAGTTCTCTGAGTCACAGAATGACAAGGATGTCAAGAGGCCCACCAGCTGCCTACCTGATACGTGTTGTCAAAGCTGTCATACATGAAGCGTGTTATCAGGGAAGTCTTCCCCACTGTAAGAGAACAAAGAGAAGAGAAACATTAAAACAGAAGCCATTTGAAAGCAGACGGTGACTGAGGAAGCCAGTGATGCCTGCCTGGGCTTACTGGATTGATTTGCAAGTTGTGGGCTGCCACCTGCGCTAATTGAAACCTCTGCCAAGAGATCTAATCATTCAATTGGAGACTAACCCAGAAGGTCGTAAGTGACGTTATGGAACCATTGAAAATTATTGCATTAGAGTACAGTTTTTAAAATAAAGGGTCCAAAAGGGGTTCTTGCAGTGACGCCAGAAAGAACCATTTTTGGTTGCCAAATAAACCTTTCAGTGAACAGTTCCTAATTTTTTTTTCATAGTGTGAAGAACAGTTTAAAAATGCAAGAACCTTTTTTCACTATAAAGAACCTTTTGTTCGATAAAAAGGTTCTATGGATGTTTTTTTTATAGAACAACAGGTGCAATAGAGAACCTGAACTATCTCTGATTTAAAGATCAAAAAGGATTTCTTTTGTGGAAAGAATAGACTCAATTTGTCATCAGCTGTCATATGAGAGACAGAAATTGATACATCTTACAGAGCAGCACATAACGGTGTTTTATTTTCACATCTATATTTCATGAATGGTAATATGGTGAAGCTCCTTCGTGCAAGCAATAAAAAAGGTATTAAAAAGGTAGACTATTTCGATTTTACTTCTTTTGAGGCAGGTTTATTAAATCTAGGGCAGAAAACAGTTTAAAATATTCCAGTAGTAGCATCACAGAACCTAAACTCAGATATGAGACTGCAGTAAAAACATCAGCACAACTTCATCTGCCCTGCTGACCTGAGATTCCCCTGAGAAAAAAAAAAACCCAAGAAAATATACCTGTGTAGATAAATAGATGAATTTACCCACACCCACACATCCACACACAGAAAATAACTCTGAGCTACAGATCAAATAAAGGAGAGCAGGATTCTTCGCAGCAAGTTGACTGGAGGCTGCAGGTCACAAGTCATTTAAATGCTAATTTTCCCAAAGACACTGATCTGTCTCCGTTTAAAAGCGAGGAGGATCTAAATTAATGGGGCTCATAAGGCTTTATCTAATGCTTTTGAGTAAATACTGAATTATGGTTTGGGCTATGCCCCCTTCCCTCCCCATCAAACGAACCATGATTATTGAGAGCAGACGAAGCCGCTGGATGGAAGACGTTTGTACAAATTAGGAGTGCTAGAGGAGAGATAGCCAGTCTTCCCTGCTATAGCTGACGCTGAGAGGCAGACGCTAACATATATCAGCTCCTACTGCATCAAGACCAGGGAATAGAACATTCACTAACATTTGCTTTGCTAAAGCAACAAATTTAGGTTGAAAAACTGGTCATTGGATTTGGATTTATTTTATGTTATTTTTTCTAGAAAATACTGTAAACAACAGTTTAGGGGTCGGTAAGATTTTTTCATGTTTCTTAAAGCAGCCTTTTAGCTCATAAAGGGCTAAATTTATTTGATCAAATATAAAGTAAAATCAGTAATATTGTAAAAACACTATTACAATTTAAAATAACAGTTTTCTGGTTAATATATTATAAAATGTAAATACATTTTCAGCATCATTAATCCAGTCTTCAGTGTCACATGATCCTTCAGAAATCATTCTAATATGCTGATTTGTGCTCATAAAACTTTATTATCATCTATGTTGAAAATAGTTGCTCTGCTTAATATTTTTTGTGGAAACCATGATACACTTTTTTTCAGGATTCTTTGATGAATAAAAAGATCAAAAGAACAGCATTTATTTGAAGTCTTCTGATCAATTGAATACTTGCTGAAGAAGTATTAATTTTAAAAACTGACCCTAAACTTTTTTAACAGTAGCGTAGTTTGAAGCCTAAACAGAGATTTAAAGGGGTAGGATGCCCATTTTCCACAAGCTGATATGATTCTTTAGGGTCTTAAAGGGGTCATATGATGCGATTTCAATTTTTCCTTTCTCTTTGGAGTGTTACTAGCTCTTGGTGCATAAAGAAGATCTGTAAAGTTGCAAAGACTAAAGTCTCAAATCCAAAGAGATATTCTTTATAAAAGTTAAGAGTTAACCACGCCTACCTAAAACGGCTCGTTCTAACACGCCCCCACATACCTACGTCGCTCTGTGGGAAGATTTGCATAACGCCGCCCAAATGTTCACGCAAAGAAAGAAGGCGTAACTTTTATTCTCACTGTAGTATTGACGCTGCAGCCATGTCGTGAAGACGCTGTGTGCTCCGTTGTGAAAGCGAAACTACTTTGTTTGGTCTTCCAAAAGAGGTCACGACTACAAATCAGTGGTATTTACAACACTGTTCCAGAACAGTTTAACCCAAATATCCAGATGTGTGCAGCGCATTTTATGGAGGACTGGATCACGAATGATTCGGCGAACATAGACGCATTTATGTAGATCGGGGGTGAATTCCCTTCAAAAACAAACATAATCCACTGCGTCTTCAGCGGCTCAGATGTCGGGAGTAAACGACAACTGCTATGTTCATTATTACATCCAACAACAGAAGACCTCAATCGCTTAGGAGTCATTCTTGTCTACATCTGCTCCGGCGGTGAAACAATGGCGGACTGATGACAGCTCACTCAGGGTGGGTCTAACGTAAGACACCAGTCCAGTCTGTGCTGAAACGCTACTATCAATCAAACTATCATGGGAGGGGCCTGTCTGTATGACGCCACACAGACAGGCATCTGAGATCGGCTCGATTTGAGAAAGGAATAAAGATTTTAGTAGATTAACAAAAAACCACTGGGTGGATTTTTATCATTTTAGGGTGGTTGTGTACACACACTGCCAACACACATTTCAGTTCAAACAACTTGTAAAAGTGCATGTAGCATTATATGACCCCTTTAAGAAAAACAGATCATCATTCCAGTTAACAGCAAATAATCCTTCCCTTTCTATATTCTGTCTCTACAGAACCCACCAAACGAAATGCTCAAACTCTGTTCCTAATAGACAGAGTGGTGGGTGTCTAATTTTAGTCCTGTTAAATATTTAATATCATGTCATTTAGTGGAGCAGAGGGCATCCACCATTTTTCAGTTAATCACCTATTACAGACAGCAGAGCAATAGCTGGACATAGGGCTTAGCTCTTAGACTTTACTGTGATAGATTGGATTTGGTGCTTTGACTCCACTAAGAACGCCCATTAGAGGCACAATCAGATAATGGATACAGGATAAGGAAACGGGAAGGAAGAGACTAAAGTAACTAAAGTATGTTGAAAAATGTAAGGGTAAGCTGGCGGTTTAATGGGAGAAGCTGCAGATAGAATAGATTAGAAATAACATTTTGGCTTGTTTCTTTAAACCACATATACTGCAAACAGTACATTACACAAAGTGTCCAATGCTGCACAGAGAAATCATACGTGCATTTACATAGAAATTACACTGCCATTCAAACGTTTGGGCTCAAACAGCTTCAGCTCTGCATCCAAGGAATAATTACATTTTAAAATATATTAAAACAGAAAAAAAGTTTTTTTAAATTGTAACAATATTTCACAATATTAATATTTTACTGTATTTTTGATCAAATACAAATAATAATGTGAAATAACAAATGTGTAGTATCTCAGAAATAAGAATTTCATGTGTTTTTAATATGAAATTAAGAATATAGAACCATGATTATGATGATAAATGAATGAATAAATTAATTGAATCTGTATTTTATGCAAACACATGCAGTGTCCAAAAATATAAGTAAAAATAGGCATTGGTAAGTTTGCATCACAATACAAAATGTTTTACAATACACAATTTTCTGACCCTCTCTGATGTAAGTGATGTGTGTAACTTAAGTGAAAAAATAAGATGAATCAAATAAAAATATCTACAATAGAAAACTAACAACTTTTATCTATATCTAGAATTCCTATTTTTTTTACCTCTAGAACACCTTGTGTATGGGGTTGCAAAACATGAAAAAAATAGTAGAATTTGATAAAATAATTTTTATTTATTTCTGAATTAACTGTTACTTTAAATTTTGTTGAGAAGACTATAATGGGCTATTTAATGGAAGGACAACCTACTCTAAATACATTGACAATGTGCCACAAAGGTCAATGTGTTTAATGAACTGTATCTTATTTCCTGTGCAGCGGAAATAACACTTCAATAAGTTTTTTTTTTTTTTTTTTAGCTAACACAATATTGAATATGCTTGTATCGAAATTGACTTTCAAAAATAAGCCCACCCTGAGAAATATTCATCATCTCTGCTTCTTCTAAATCTAAATCTTATTAAAGAACTATACTGATAAAACATGAACACAACCGACAGCGGAGGCTTCTGGCACAGAGATTCCGGTCTTTGATATCTCTTTAATGCACACTCGAGGCGCTGCCTGATAAATGTTAGCAGACACACCAAGAACTCCAAGAATTGAATTTAAAACAGCTTTATTTCATCACTATTACATATTCATGACAAATCTACTCATGTATGCTGATAAAAATCCTCAGTACTAATGTTGTGAAACCGCGTTTCTGGAGAGAAACAGTCTGAACTATGTAAAATGCCACAGACAATCTATCAGCAATATCAATTATGAAAGCTTATGCTTATCAGTCTGGCTAATGAACTTTATTTTAGGCACTTTTTTGAATCTTATCATGCAGGAATGATTTAACTGTAATTAGTGCTTCAGATAATTAGCATGCATTATTTAGCAGCATCTTAGCATGGCTGAAAAAACAGGGGCCCTATGAAATCTCTTCTTTTTTCCAAATTACATTTTTTTTTCAAGATTCTATTTTAATCTTAAAAATCACATCTAATCAATTTAATGAATAAAACACAAACAAATAATCAAATTTTCCCCTAAATTCTAAATCAAACGACAATATACTGTAACGATCCCTTTTACATCACAAAATACAAGTACACATTTTACTATACAATGGTAATATATTCTTGTTCAACCAAACTTTTATTTTGATGTGTGGAAGTGAAGATGTTTGAACTTCTCTGAATGTATTTAACAATAGTTTATCAGATTTAATGGTAAAATCTCATGAGCCCAACCCATGAACATTATGCACACTCAAGTACATGTACAAGACAAAACTGTTCCACTCTCTCACATAGATACAGACAGACGTCATATTTCTTTTGCAGTTTAATAATCACAGTCACTACTCTGTTTCGGGATATGAATTTGATTAATTTTATAGCCCTACTTTTGATATATTTGCAAAAAATTTCAGTGACATTCTGCATTACACAGTGAATTCTATTTTTATGAGTGCATTCCATGATTCCGTCCATGTTTCATCTGTTTACACCATCACACTACAGTAATGTAATGAAATCAAACGGTAACACTTTCTATGAAGCCCATATTTATAATACATT
Source organism: Sinocyclocheilus anshuiensis (assembly GCF_001515605.1). NCBI lineage: Eukaryota > Metazoa > Chordata > Actinopteri > Cypriniformes > Cyprinidae > Sinocyclocheilus > Sinocyclocheilus anshuiensis. The sequence continues at coordinate 368,913 of NW_015542493.1, forward strand.
ATAAGGGTATTCTTAAGGCATTATAATGAATGCATAATGCATTATAAAAACCCTTATAATATGTTATATCATCTTATGAATATTCAAAAGAACAGTTTTAATGTTTTATAATATTTACTTATTTGTGGTTACAGCTTTTAAGAGTATGATGATTTATAACACACAGTGAACATGTTGCATCCACTTAAGTTACAATGGATTATATTTCTCATAGTTATAATGTATTATAAGTCTCATATCTTGCCATCTTTCTTATGCTACTTTACTTAAAGCCATCAAAGACCACTTATAAGTATAGTAATAATAATAATAATAATTTTTTTTTCTCTAACAGCCATAAGATCAGATATCAGATCAGATGAATGTGTAATAAGACATATTTGCTTTGAACTATTTTTAATGTAATATCAGTTTGATTATTTTGACGGTTCCCCAACAGACAAACTGACTATAAGTAACTTTGCAAGTACTTTGTGTGCGGCAGTCGTCCGCGAGGGGCTGCCGCTTTACTTTCGTTTTGTGTTCGTTTATTTTATTAAATTGTTTAAATGGCCGCCGGTTACATTGGTGCCGAAACCCGGGAGGAAGGAGGGACATGCTGCCAGAGATCCCTCGCCGCTGTGGTGAATCCGCGGTGCCATCGAGCATGGCAGAGCAGTCTGCAGCCGTGGACGCTCGAGGCGGTGGGCTGGAGTGAGTTGCCGGGGGGGGCCGGACGAACTCGCTGCCGGCCGCCTGGGCTGTGGAGGGACGGCTGCCGTCCGTAAGGGAGCGGAGGAGTCGCCGCCGTTCGCCTGAGGCCGGAGCCTGCTGCCATCCGCCATGATGGGGAGGAGCAGGGAACGGGGGACTCCTGCCA
>NW_015542493.1:370226-394961 GCF_001515605.1 Sinocyclocheilus anshuiensis
ACGAACGTTGTTACATTGGTGCCGAAACCCGGGAGGAAGGAGGGACACGCTGCCAGAGATCCCTCGCCGCTGTGGTGAATCCGCGGTGCCATCGAACATGGCTGAGCAGTCTGCCGCCGTGGACGCTCGAGGCGGTGGGCTGGAGTGAGTTGCCGGGGGGACGGACAAACTCGCTGCGGCCGCCTGGGCTGTGGAGGGACGGCTGCCGTCCGTGAGGGAGCGGAGGAGTCGCCGCTGTTCGCCTGAGGCCGGAGCCTGCTGCCATCTGCCATGATAGGGAGGAGCAGGGAACGGGGAACTCCTGCTGACTGCCCAAACCCGGAGGAGCCGTCGCCGTCCAGCGTGCGGCGGAGGAGTGTCGGGCCGTCCACCGAGGGCTATCCAGTGCCGCCGCCAGGCATCGCGGGAGAGTTTACCCAGCTGGTGGAGGGCCGAGAGAGGACGATATCCGCTTCGTCATGCCTAGAGCTGATCTGTGCTGGTCGCTGAGGGAATACATCAACTTTCACTGTGGACGAAGCGGAATCCAGCCCGGGGTCGTCACATGTGGTTGCCGCTCATTTGTCGGATCCACGGCCGCGCCGTTTTCGACCCCGCCGCCTCAGCTGACTCTATCCCGGCCTCAGCGCACGCTAAGCCGGGGCTTCCCCTCATGCTAGGCTGCTGTGTTTTTCGTTGCCTCTGATGATTCAAACGTGAGTTTTGGGCAATAGAGTAGCACTTGTTGTTTGTCATTTCTCTGATCACAAATGCAGACAGAGTTTTATGTTTACGCGGCGCGATGAAACCTAAAATGTTGCTACCATATTTTTTACGGTGAAGTTCTGGCAACCACAGCTGCCGGCATTTTACCGTAAAAGTCACAGATTTTTTTTTACAGTGTACTGACAACGTCAACATGTCTCTTTCTGTGTGCTCATCTCTCTACTGCTGGTCCACAAACTTGAATTTTCTGATTGGCATGTCAGACATTGGTGGCCTCTCCATGCCTGCTCTGAGCCATTCTAAAAAAAATAGTTCATTAAAATTTTGTCATCATTTACTCACCCTTATGTTATTCCAAACCTGTGTAACTTCTGCGGTTGAGTAAAACGGCGGAATTTTCATTTTTGGGTGAACTATCCCCAAAGTCTGTCTAAATCCCTCTTTCCAATCCATTTTACTCCTGTAATGTAGCATGTTTAAGTAAAACGGAATATACAATGAGGGAAAAAAAATAGAACAGAGCTTTTGTCCATGAGGATATACAGTATAATGGAGCTACAGTATATTTCTAACATATATGGAAAAATATATTAGGAAAAAACTGTCAGAATAGACAGAATTGTGAGCTTCTGCCATCTAACAGTAGGGGCCAAAGGGGTCATGTTAATAACCAGTCAAACTCCGGCCCCTTGGTCGCTCGTAACAGTCCTAAAAAGTGAGCGTAGTGTCAGTGCTGTGAGTCTTGCCGGAAAGGAATCTGTGGCACAGCTCTCCTTTAATTTCTCAAATTCTGCATGTTAGTTTTTAATGAATGTCTGGAGAAACAGGGCTTTCAGCAGATTTGTGCTGCGGGCTCATGAATCAAATGAAAAAATATACCATGTATGTTCATGTTCAGATAGGAAGATACATAATTCATAGGTTATATATAGGGGAGACCAGGGATGGTTGTAACACTTCTTGCAGTAACTTCTCCAGCTCTATCTCCAGATTTTATTCATGATTTGTCACATGCTGATGCAATTTTCTGCTACAAATCACCCAGGGTGGGTTTAAGCAAAATCATATAACACAATATGAGTCATTTTCATGATATACAGTAAAGTTATAATATATAATGATATATATCACAGCATAGATACTTTTGCTGAAAATACGATACCAGCATTTTAAATACCATTGAAATTTAACAGTTCACAAAACCAATTTCAGTATCAACAGCAAAAACTAATACTAGCCTGACTAAAGTAAATAAAATGTTCTCAAGCTTACTAAAGACAAGTAAATAGTACAAAAATAAATAAGAACAAAGTAACAAATTACTACCAATATAGCACAAATAAAGAAAATTAGTGTATGTTTTTTTAATCGAATTTACACATTTTTTATATTATTTAAATTATTTTTATTTTAGCCCCATCCTCACATCCAGTCCATGACTTTTCATATTGGGTGAACTATCACTTATCAAATTAATGTTATATATCAAATATATTAAACAAATCTGATGACTTCGGTGGCATAAGTTCTGTCATTTAACGTTCATTAGCCTAAATGCAAATTATAACCTAAAAGTGAAATTCTGTAAGTTATAATTTAAGTTTAATATAAGTTAGAAATAATTATTCTTTTTGCCCCTGTATGTCTATGATATTTGTACACATAGCCTTACCACTTATACTCTCAACTCAGAAGGGTGGCCAACAAGTATAATTGTGATTTCATCCCTTCAGCTAATTTCTAAATGGTTAGAAATGTTGTGTTTTAGCTCACCACGTATTACAACAATCCCTGGTCTCCTTACTTTATGTTGTGTGAGTGTGTTGGTGCCAGTTTCCAGTTTTCTGCTAACACAGTGTCACATGTGTTTTATACATAGCAAATGAAGGCCTCCCGATTGTGGTGATCAATGTCCCCAAAAAAAACATCTAACCTTCGCTCTCCATGATCCCTATTCAGCCCAGCTTCCACCCACCTTTAGCGCAAAACTGTTTCATCTTGACATTTGGACAAATCAATATTTTTTTCTTCAGGGCCTGAGACCTATCGATTGCCATTAAACTCTAATTAATGTGGAGAGGTGCACTGGTCTCCCTCAGACACTGAGAATAAAGATCGGCCCTTTGAACACTTCTCCCTGGATACCAGCCCCTACATGAAGCTCAGTAGAAGCCCCAGTCGCTGGCTGATCTAACCCTGCTATGTACAAAACCTTAGTTGTAAAGAGCCGTCGATACATCAGCATCAAAGCCGCTCACATCTAATGTTTGCTAACATGGTCATGAAATTTGCATATGCAAATGTATCTCCCGTGGAACTCCATTAATTAGGCTTGGGTGTTGCCACGATGAGGCTAGGCATTGTTTATTGTGATTTGCTGGTTTTCACAGTACAGCATAATGGTGCACGATTCTAATCCCCCACTGTTAAACGTCGACCATAAAGACCGGTGGATCGACTTCTAATTTGCTTATGTTGCAAGCCAGCTTTAGCAACAATACGGGGTGCAGTAATTACCTTGATCTAAAGCCTCTCTAGAGGTAACTCTTTTTTTGTGAGTTTGAATGCAGAAGCTTCTCTATTTGTGCAAGGGGTTCTTATCTCAAGGTGTACATGTTAAAATTCAGGTTAGCTGAATGTTCTTTGTATGCTACAACAACAAAAACACACTTTAATGGGCACTACGAGAAGCTTTTGCTGGATGCACTGCATCTGATCCAAACACCCCTGGGAGGTCACTAGCTATCAATTATACAGTGTTGTCAAAGACAGCTTAATATGCACAAGTGCAGTGCTTAAAGTCACACAATTGAGCAATTAACAGGTTTCTCCTTTAATCAGGAGTGCCCCCTGTCCGTTCAAAGGCACTGCGTTGGGGGTGGGGGGTGGGGGGTGCCATCATGAGGCCCAATTAAAACCAGTATATGAACATCTGCTGCCCCTAAAAAGCTGTTACTAGGCATCTTAACCTGCAGGGCCCACACACCTCTAGACTGCCAGATTAAAGTCTTGCACAGTGCGGCTCAAATGAGGAGATGGAAAGGAACAGAAACCTCATGCTAAAGGTCAAACTTATACCTTCTGGACAAGCAGCTACACAGAGAGAACACTGATACACTTCAGAGAAAAAAGAAAAACCCCTTTATGGGATTTTTAATTACCATAATGATGTTTTTGGGTCAATTAAAAATAAGAGTGTACACAAGAAAAATAAATACATAAATAAAAACCATTATATCATTTTCAGGAACAGTTTAATTTTTAAGTCTCAACCAAGTAAAAAGTATTAAAGGAACACTCCACTATTTTTGAAAATAGGCTCATTTTCCAACTCCCCTAGAGTTAAACAGTTGAGTTTTACCGTTTTCGAATCCATTCAGCCGATCTCCGGGTCTGGCGGTAGCACTTTTAGCTGTAGCTTAGCATAGATCATTGAATCTGATTAGACCATTAGCATCTCGCTCAAAAATGACCAAAGAGTGTCTATATTTTTCCTATTTAAAACTTGACTCTTCTGTAGTTACATCGTGTACTAAGACCGACGGAAAATGAAAAGTTGGGATTTTCTAGGCCGATATTATTTATTATATTATTATTATATTATAGATATTAATAGGCCGATTTATAATCCTCCATGTCATTATGTACATTTCTACAATGAACTGAAGAATCTTCTTTTTCTTGTTGACAACTGTTGTGAATGTATGATGTTTGGGGACTTTAACATAAACTGGATGGTTAAAAGTGGTAAATCAAAATTAAAATCAACTATGGAGAAATTTAAATTCAAACAGCTGATTGATAGACCCACTAGAATAACTAGAAAGAGTGAAACTCTTATAGATCTGATTTTTACTAACAGGCCAGAGAGAGTAACAAAAACATATAATCTCATTACTGGCCTTTCAGATCATAACATGACACTGATTGTAAGAAAGTTAACTAAAAACGTCTACTTCACCATAATAAAATAGAAAATTCAATTTTAACAACAGGAATTCCCAAGTCAAAAATAGCCAGCTTTGAACATGATTTGAAGAAAGTTAATTGGGAAGAGGTAATTAAAGAATCAGACTTAAACCACAGTGCAAGCAATTTTGCCTTTATTTTAAGTGAATTAATAAGTAAACATACGAAAACCTGGAAAAGTAGGCCTAAGAAATTCTCTCTTCCATGGTTTAACAGTGACATCCTTCAGATCGTTAAAAGGCGAGATCTTGCTCTTAAAAGGTCCTTAATAACAAAAACTAATACTGACCACCTTATTTTTACTGGTTTGAGGAACAAAGTAGTATCAGAGCTGCGAAAGGCTAAGACTAATTATTTTTCCAAATTAATTGAAGAGGCCAATGGCAGCAGTTCTAAATTGTGGCAACATATAAATAGATTAACCAATTCAAGTAGACAAAAAGTTTGTTTTAAAGTCTTAAAGTTTGTAATAATCTGATTCATAGAAATGAGACTATTGCAAATGTTTTTAATAGTTTTTTTATTGAGTCTGTACAAGAATTAGCAAGCAATTTTAAATATATCGAGTCATCTCTTGAAGAATTTGACAATGCTCATACAGGCTCCTTTTATATTAAAGAGGTATCTCGTGATAAAGTTAAAATGGTGATCACAAACATGAGTAACTCCAAGTCTAAGGACATTCATAACATTCATGCTGCATTAATTAAGAGATATGAAAGCTGTCTGTTGGAGCCAATTACTTATTTAGTAAATTTGTCAATACAAACAAAATTATTCCCAGAGAGCTCTCATTGGATAAAGGGAATGTTGTCGGGGCAGTGTTCTTGGATCTAAAAAAGGCCAAAAAAGGCCTTTGACACTGTTAATCACAGCATTTTAATAAATATATTAAATCAATTCAAAATGTCATCAGACGCCATTCAGTGGTTTAGGTCCTATTTGAGTGGAAGACAGCAGTGTGTCAGGGTCAATGGGGTTAAGTCACCTCTGCAGATAAACAACATAGGAGTACCGCAAGGTTCTGTACTTGGCCCTCTGTTGTTTACAATGTACATAAATGACTTACCAAATTGCTGTCCGGGTGTCGGCTGCCAGATGTATGCTGATGACACTGTCGTCCCTACAAGATTAATATGTGACTGTACTGTACGCATTAATTATTATTTAAAAAAAAAAGTACAACTTTTTTTAATTTTATAAATTACTTTTTTTAAATGTCTTTTTATAATTCAAGGAATTTTTATAATTATTTATAAATATCATTACGTTTTTGGAGTCACACCACGTGACATTTTACAATCTTAACTAACCTTGCCATGTTATAATAAATCGGATATTTTAAGAGACTTGACATAATCATGATGATCTGTAGGTGTCGTCTATATGATACAGTTTGCTGTTGTTTTTTTCCCTGCATGTTGGTCACATGACTTTTTCTACACTCTTAAAAATAAAGGAGCTTAAAAGGTTCTTCACAGAGATGCCATAGAACAGGGGCAGGCAAGTTCGGTCCTAGAGAGCCGCAGTCCTGCAGAGTTCAGCTCCAACCCTAATCAAACACACCTGAACAAGCTAATCAATGTCTTCAGGATTACTAAGGCTATAGGCAGGTGAGTTTTGTTTTCAGGGTTGGAGCTGAACACTGCAGGACTGTGGCTCTCCAGGACCGAACTTGCCTACCCCTGCCATAGAAGAACCATTTTTGGTTCCACAAAGAACCATTCTTTAAAGAACCATCTCTTTCTTACCTTTTTATAATCTGAAGAACCGTCTTTCTCCACAAAGAACCTTTTGTGAAACAGAAAGGTTCTTCAGATGTTAAAGGTTCTTTATGGAACCATTTAGACAAAAAGGTTCTTCTATGTCATCGTGAAGCACCTTTATTTTTAAGAGTGTAGGTATGAGGTCTTAGAATGAACAATGAATTGTATTTTAACTTAATTTTTTAATAAAGTAGACAAAAAAAAGAGTGTCACGTTTTTGACCCTTTTGCTTTTATGATTCAAATTCCAATATTATCTAGAAAGAAAACAGGACAAAAAATTTGTGCCTAATTAAAACATGGTTGTTGACTAATAAAAAGTATTTCTTCAGAGTTTCAGGCTGTACAGTGAAGATGACATGCTGAACAGCATCAGCCCACACATTTTTACTGTAGCCTGCTGGAGAAAAACCCAATACGTTTTCTTTTTGGCTATTAAATAAGGTTCTGCAACTATTCCTTCACCAGCAGACAGGTTAATGGTAAAGGTAATTGGAGAAGCTAATTAAAATATTCTGCACATATGGCACATGAAAGGATGGCTTTAATTTCATTCATCCACTTCTGTCAAAACTTCTTCCTCTACTTCATTAACTTCAAGTGATCTTAAAATTAACTAAATATTACATTTTTTCATATGTAACTTCAATGCTATTATAGTAAACTGCATCATACTGAACTGGACCATTGTTCCCAACTTCTATTTTGAAGCATGCTGACCTATTAAGAGGTCAGAGCTCCATCTTTACATGCTAGCAATTTAGTCAAAAGATAAGCTTTTAGTACAGCAAGGCTGTTGCTGCGCATTTAAGAGGTCGTTCACAAAGGACATGTTCTTGCATTCAAAATCAGCTAGAAATGGAGGAATGGAACATAATGCAGGTGTCTCAAGATGCGTTCAAATTTTTTATGCAAATTTCGGTTACACTTTATTTTAAGGTGTCCTTGTCACAGTGTAATTATACATTTAAGTACTGAGTAATAATAATGAATTACATGTACTACTTACTACAGGGTTAGGATTAGGGTTGGCTTATGGTTACTTGCATGTAATTATGCATAATTGATTGTTGTTATAATAGTAAGTACATGTAACGTGTAACAAGGACACCTTAAAATAAAGTGTTACCCAAATTTCACAAATTAAAAGACAGTAATACACATAGCAATGGCCAATGACATAAGATAATTAATTCTAGGTCAACGGGCCCAATGGAAACATGGACTGGGTAAGAGTGTCTATTAAAAAAAGGAATTAAAACAAAAATAATTCAAAATGTCTTTTCTGTATTCATGATGGTTTCAAAAAACTTTTATACTATTTTAAAAAATGCCTCTAAAAATGTCATATGGTGTAACATATAGTAAAACGCAATAACATTTTCTTAATATATTAATAGCATATAACTCCTTACACCTCGAATAAAATCTGTGTATTGTAATGATTATTTTCCAATAAGTTTTTAAATATATTTTTACAGGGTAAAAAGTATTTTTATTTTCAAATATCATGAATTTGAAATTCATCAATATTATTACATTTTTAATTACATCATTGACTCATAAAAGAACAGAGCCATAATCAGTCTGCAAGCCAGTCTCTGATGAAAAAGCATCTATAGCCGATTTGGCCCGTCCAGCATGAACAGATGCACGTTCTCTCTGAAGGTGGAGCTTACCATCTCCAAAACAATGATATCTCTCAGCAGTGATCCCTCACTACAGCATGCCAAAGAGAAATGGCTCCTGCTTTACCCTCTGGGGCATTGCCATCATGCAATCCCACTGAGACAGAGAGCCAATCAGAGCCCAGCGCCACGCCCTGGGATTGCTTCCCGCTTGCCAAGAGATGGATAAAAATAAACGACAGCCGGGTGGCCGTCTTGGCCCAGCCTCCTCCACACGACACTGGGACGTGAGCCCAACACACCGGAAAGAAACATACAGCATAAAAAATTCATTAGAGAGAACAGGAGAGGAGAGGAGGAGAAGAGTGATGGGGCTAAAAGAAGCAGAGGGAGTGAAAGTGGGATGTCAGTCGAGATGGTAGATATGGATGTTTGTTGTGTCTGGTGTTGACTTGAGAGCTGTGAATGTGCAGAGACCACCAAGCAGATCTACTTAACTTAAAAAGACAAATTCTTGCACCAAATAAGCTTTATATATATATATATATATATATATGCTGTCAATCGATTAAAAATGTAACTAATTAATCGCATTTTTTCTGAATAATCGCACTTAATCTCACCTACAACATTAAAGTTTTTAAATATACTTTTATATTGCAATAATTTCACACGCAATCGTCAAATTAATGCACAAACAACATAAAGACAGTATATATATATATATTTTATTTTTTAATATTTGTTTAGTGGCATCTTTTTTATGACTGAAGGTGTGTATCAGTTTCGAGCTCGAGTTTTTCTTCATTAATCGCATAATTCTTTCGCTTTTTACTAAAGTGACCTGTATTTGTGGGAAGTCGTGGCCTAATGGTTAGAGAGTCGGACTCATAACCCAAAGGTTGCGGGTTCGTGTGTGTTCACGGTGTGTGTGTTCACTGCTGTGTGTGTGCACTTTGGATGCGTAAATTCAGAGCACTAATTCCGAGTATGGGTCACCATACTTGGCCACATGTCACGTCACAATGTATCACTGATACCAATACTGATGTCTCTATGAAACTGACCATTGATTATAGCCATTCAACATTACAGTATAAATGAAAGCTATCAATTTTAACATTTATTAGACTTCTAATTTAAGTTAACTTAAAACAATCTTCACATAGTCCCATTATAATAAATGTATATTTAGCTATCTGTGCCCTTCAGCAAGTAGCATATATACAGAAATGGAATAAAGTTATCAAACACCAAATTCTAAATTATATATATATATATATATATATACATGCTGCAATAAATGTATACTGAAAGAATCATTGTTTTTGAACCAATAGGTTGAATGACTAATTCAGTGACTCACTCATTAATAATCACACTTGTTTTGTTCCTGAATGATTCAGCATTCTTTAACAAATTGGTAGAATGAATGTAAACCTTGAATGTAAATGAAAATGAGTAAAGATTTCAGAAGTTTAGCTCAAACAGAACCCATGATAGCAGGTTTGTACCAGTATTTTGTTTCAAAAATCTAGTTTCAGAGGGTTTATTTTAAGCCACCCCCGCCCCAGTCAGAGGTCAACTATTGTGCACCCATTCACCTTCACTGGCTTGCCAGTGAGACGACTCAGTATCCTCCAAAGAAAAATGTACTGTCCATAAAGACAGCACACATTCATTAGGGAGAGACGAAGAAGAGAAAAGACATTAGATTAGGTTCCGGCAGTGCAGCGGGTTTGCTCTTAAAAGCTCTAGCAAGTCATGTTTGCATAATTAACTCAGTAATCAGGAAGCTCGCAGTATGTTCTTCTGAAATTATCTTTACCATCCAGTCACAAAGAGCAACAGACAATGAGCTGTTCCCTGTTCTTTCCAGAGAGAAAAACATGCAATTTTCTATAAGCATTTTGTATATAAGCATCAATTTTCAGCTTCTTTTAAAGAAATTCAAAGTGAAGAGTGCTATTTTTGTGACATGCTTCAAACAATATGTTAAAACAGAGAAAACATTCGTAGGTGGATTTCAAAACAGGCCAGCATAGTCTGTTGAATAAAGGTCTGATTTTGCTCTGTTTATTGGATGGGTCAGTATTTAAAGGGTTAGTTCACCCAAAAATGAAAATTCTGTCATTAATTACTCACCCTCATGTCGTTCTAAACCCGTAAGACCTTCGTTCATCTTCGGAACACAAATTAAGATATTTTTGATGCATTCCGAGAGCTCTCTGACCCTCCCATAGACAGCAATGTAATTACTACGATCAAGGTCCAGAAGCGTAGCAAGGAGATCAGTAAAATAACCCATGTGACATCAGGGGTTCAACCGTAATTTTACGAAGCTACGAGAATACTTTTTGTACGCAAATTTTTGTATGCAAAGAAAACAAAAATAACGACTTTATTCAACAATTCGTCTCCTCCGCGTCACCCTGGTGCCATTTTGGAGAATATCCACTGAACGTAAACAGCGTATGCTATTCTGTGTCAGCTGCATCACGATACGTTTTCTACGCTGTTTACGCTTTGATTTGAATGAAAACAAAGTGTTTGCGTGACGCAGCTGACACAGAACAGCACGTTCAGTGGATATTCTTCAAAATGGCACCAGGGTGACGCGGAGGAGACGAATTGTTGAACCTTGGACCTTGTTGGACCTTGATCGTAGTAATTACATTGCTGTCTATGGGAGGGTCAGAGAGCTCTCAGAATTCATCAAAAATATCTTAATTTGTGTTCTGAAGATGAACGAAGGTCTTACGGGTTTGGAATGACATGAGGGTGAGTAATTAATGACTGAATTTAGATTTTTGGGTGAACTATCCCTTTAAGAAATTCAATTCCATTTGGTGATGCTTGTGGCACAGAAATCACACACTTCACTTTTACATAAGTAGATTATGTATCACTGCTATGTTTCCTTCCCAATTTATAATAGAAGTCCAACCCTACTTGCTTTCTGGACTTTAGTCCCATCACCTCATTCCCTTTGTCCCAGAAATAATCCCAGATTTTCAGGCTCTTTTGATGTACTGTGAGGGTATCGCTGAGCAGGATTTGGAGGACTACTGTATGTAATCCTCTTTCTGCAAAAGGAATGAATGGAATGAGTAAGAAATGTCTCCATCTATGCCCCTTAATGGTTCTCTCAGAAATCAAATGAAGCCTGAAGACACTCCTTTTTAGAAGATTCACCTCCTGTAAAATTCATAAAATGCTTATTTTGTATGAAAAAACCCCCCCCACTATATAACAATTGTCAACAGTCACCAATAGCGATCTGATCTAGTACTTTGACAGTATTGGGACTGTAATTATTATAGGATTCTCAAGGCCTTAGCTCAATATCTTGTATAGTATATTATGTACAGCTAAAATCCTAAAGCCAGAGCAAGACATTGTGAGTTTTCTAGTATCTTACAATAAGACTCCAGGCTGGTTTGATGCTGGTGGATCAGCAAAGCCATGTTGCTCACCAGTAAAAATTAATTAGCTAAGCTGGTCGACCACCATGGTTTTTCTGGTGCTGCTGGTTGACCAAGGAAGTGCTGCTGGTTACTCACTCTCATGTCACTCCAAAACTGTATGACTTTCTTTCTTTTGAGGAACATAAAATAAGTTATTTTCAGAATTTTTTTAATACAGTGGAAATCAGTGTGTTCCAATGTTGTTTGGTTTCCAATGATCATCAAAATATATTATTTTCTGTTCTGCAGAAGAAAGAAAGCCTAAGACGACTAGCTGGTTTTAGCAAATTTACGGAATTTATGGAAGCAGAATTAAAATGAATTAAAATAAATTCATATAAATTCATATAACCCTAATAACTGTCATTTTTTATAAGATAAAAGGAAAGTCAGGACAAACAAGGCTTGATAACCTTGTTTAAAAGTTCTTTGTTTGAAGGTTTGAAGGATTTATATGTATTACAAATAAATTTGTGACTTTCAGGGTGGAAGAAACTTCCCAAAATGCCATATGCTGTTAAATTTATTGGAATTTCAATTCAGTAAATTTCCTGCCCTTTCAATTCAGCTGTCTTTGAGAAGTGGCCAAATTAATTCAAATTTTAACTAATTAATTAAAAGCAATTTATTCGTCATTTTCAAAAATTTGCCCAACTCTCCTGACCAGCTAAGACCAGCAACCCAGCATATGGCATGACTCTCAAAATTTGTGACCGTTGCCCAAGTATATTTTTCTTAATCTTTACTTCTCCACTGCTTATTTGTGCATCTCCAACAGTTTACTGCCACTCAAGTTACAGGTCAATATTGTAAATACAACAGACATCAGACACTGGTCTTTGTAAAGGGCAAACACTGCATTTTTCCCACTAAAAAGTAAAGATGAGATCAGGACCCTTTACTCTACTGCAAACGACTCTCAGCTAAACCATTCACTCTCCACAAGCACAGTCTAATGAAGCGTTTCACCTCCATGGTATAAGGGCACCACGCACCCCAACAAACACGAACTAAAGCAGTGACAACGGATTTGAAATATATGACTCCAGAGGGGGTTGTGATTGCCTTGAGAGTGAAGATGGGAGTCATATGTCTGCCATTTGAGACCAGTCAGCCAGAAGAGGCTGGCTTAATGTTTCAATGTTTAAATTAGATTCCCTTCAACCACGGTGACTGCCTGACTGAAAACTGAAAGACTCGGTAAAGCCTAACCCTTGAAGTGTGTCCAATGAGATCGGGTGAGCATGAAACTTTCCTGCTGACACCGGCGGCGCTCTGATAAAGCAAAGTGGCCACAACATGCAGAGCTTACATAAAGAACAACAACCAGCACAAGTCAGTGCATCACTGTCTGGTAAACAACATCCATTACTTTACAAATGTAAATGATTTTTTTAGTTTTAGTAAACTCAAAGAATGTATGGAAGGTAAATGTGGTAACTACGTATTCTCCATTGATGCCTTCTCAAAAATAGCAGTGAATTTTGATGAATACAGTTTTTGTATATAAAAATATAGAATATAGAAATACATATAGGCAAGAGTTCTATAAACAACAATTTAATATTGTGTAACTTTCATTTTAGACACAATATTTGTCTATTTTTGACAAAAAAAAAAATAGTTTGCACACTACAAATATGAAACGAGCAAAAAAAAAAAGAAAACTGAAACACTGAATGCGAGATAAAAATCACAGATTTACAATAAAAAATAGCAAACATTTTGGTCATTAGTGACCTTTATCAATGACTAATTTGGTAGTACTAATAGTCATTTTTTAATTTTTTGCCATTCTGGATTATTAATTTTGAAGTCTTTGTGCTATTTTTCAACAAAACAGTTCCCAATGAAACCAAACCAGATTCCAAAGCGTCAACACACAAGGCCACAAGTGTGAATTGGACTTCACAGGGTATTCCATCATTAAGTGAGATTGTAATCCAAAGGTAGCAAACATTCAGTCTGAAAGGGAATGGCATAGGGAATAAGGGAACACCGGTACATCACTTTACATGAAGGGGAGAGGGCAATTTACCCACCATTTATTGCATATCACCCCAGTACAGCAAGAAATTTGACTATTTTTTTTTTGTTGGAGTTTAATTAGTCCCTGATGAAGTTTATACACAGCTGTTTAAAGTAAAAGTGCACAAGATGTGACAGTTACAGTGCAACTATCATGATTACAGTTAAGTAAGATACATATAACCAAAGTATGTTTATTTTTTCAAATTAAACATCACAACAGACATTTATCACTAGTTTAGTGCTTTCAAACATAATACTTTATATGAATTCAATTAATAATTACTTAATGTTTATATTAATACATGGGTGTGTTATATACACATGTATATTAATTAAAAGTATGTTAATTTATATTACATTTTTCATTTATTATATTACATTTATAAGTTTTTATGTCATCATACCTCACACTGATGACGTTGCACCATGTTCTGAACAAATGCATTTTGCCAAGTGAAATGAACTTCAACAGATATCCCATGAACAGGTAGAAGTGTGCAGTGAACAATGCATAGGGACCCTGTCAATTAGTAAGGTTTTGAACAAATCATTTGTGAATGATTGAATGATTCACTCCTGAAGACAAGTCACTGGTCGCCACCGACTGGTTTAACAATGTAACCTGCATTTAAGAATATCTAAAAAAAAAATAATCACTACAACTAAATGTGATGCAAACAGCAAAAAGTCATACCATATCATGTACCAACTGAGCAACTCTCATTGAGATAAATGAAAATGCTATTAAAGGGGTCATATGATGCGATTTCAAGTTTTCCTTTCTCTTTGGAGTGTTACAAGCTGTTCGTGAATAGATAAGATCCCTGAAGTTGCAAAGACTAAAGTCTCAAAACCAAAGAGATATACTTTATCAAAGTTAAGACTCTTCCACGCCCCCCTAAAACAGCTCGTTCTAACATGCCCCAACATATCTACCTCACTATGTGGGAATATTTGCATAATGCGCCCAAATGTGCACGCAAAGAAAGAAGGCGTGGTTTCAGTAACCTGATCTTTAAAAAAGCATCATATGACCCCTTTAATATAGATATATAGGTATTCTAGACCTTACGCTATAGAAAGGCCAATCCACAAGACACAACACTCTCATTAAACAGACATGTACAAATGTTTACCTTTTCTAAAGAGACGGAGAGAGAGGGCAGAGGAGCATTTCTGCTCCCACTGAAGCTGAATTATTGATCTTCCCTCATTTTAAATTTGGCAGCAGAAGTGGGCACACATTTAATTAACATGGGCAAACTGATCCATAAGAGGTTTGAGGAAAAGAACACCTAAACTGCACAAAGCACAACCCTGCTGAGTGTGTCATGCATAAAGGTCATGCACATTCCAAGGGCATGAGACAGGAAGGATTAGATATGAAAGGCGTTTTTCTTTCCTTCTTTTCTTTCTAATAAGACCCAAAATCGTCATGTCCTTTTTCATTCGACTCAAACTGACGACAGCAAAAATATCCGACATGTTTTTGACATGAATCAAATTACAGGATACATCCCAGACAGGGTGGTAATTATACGGAGAACTTGCGCCTGGCTCTGCGGAGCGATTCTAGCCCTCCTCCATATCTCTGGAGTCCGTGCGTCATAGAAAGTGACGTACCGTTCAGTGCAGCAGTGCTGAATATTGCATCTCTGTCATCTACTCTTTTTTTCTTCTTCCACCAACTCGTATGTCTTTCTTATACTTCCTCTCCGAGCTCTCTTCCCTAACTCTCTAGCGCTAACTCTAGTCTTGTCTAGTTTGTGTCTAGTTTATGCAGTGACTCACTGCTGTTGAACTAAGCTCCGTCTGTTAGAATCAACCCTGCAGCCAAGACCCTGTAAATGGCCTCCTTGTGTAACGGTGGCCTCCTCGCCCCTAGCGGAGCCTCCCCATCTGTGCTGAACCCATCTCCGTCTGCAGCCCGACGGCTCTCTGACCGGGGCACACCACCTACAGCTCATTATCAAGGTAACAAGGTGGATGAAGGTCAGTCAGAATGCTCTAAGAGTGACTATCATTTATAATACTTGAGCACTGAGCACTACTTTAAAATGGTTTGTGTCAACAAATCATGACTATAAGCAAATTATTCACTTGAGAAGCGGGCAGGCTGCCAATACACACAATACATTTGTATACAACCGTAAATTATTTGCTTGTGAATAGGTAATTATTAATATTATTAACACCAACAATAATATATGAATGTAATTATTGATATTAATAATATTATAATAATAGATATAATAAATGATTATTTTATTTTGTTGTTGTTATAATAATAGTGAGTGTAGTTTAGTGTGTGGTGCAATAAATGCACTTTTTATAATTTAATGCTATTAAAATATTAAAATATTGTACAAACATATTTTTATTTAAATAAATTTACACAAATCAGGCTATTCATATCATATTCATAATATTAGACTGGTTTAAGAGTGTTTTTTTAATGATTAGTTTGTTTTAGTTGGTCTCTCTGTTAGTCTAAAAATCAGTAAACCAGACCGGCCTGACCAGGAAATCATCTTATGATGGTTTAAGTTGTTTTTTGTTTGTTTGTTTTTAGTGTAATATGAATAGGCTATACTATTATTTAGTGCTATTAAAAATATTGTACAAACATTTAATTCAATAAATTTACACAAAGCAGGCTGCTGGTAGTACTTAATTAGGAATAATCATATCATATTCATAATCTTAGACCGGTTTAAGAGTGGTTTATCATATTCATAATCTCAGACCAGTTTAAGAGTGTTTATAATAATTAGCTTTTTAGATGTTCTCCCAGTTCGTCTACATTCGGCAAACCAGACCGGCCTGACCAGGAAGACCATCTTATAATGGTTTAAGTTGTTTTTTTTGTTTATTTTTAGTTCAATTTTCAATGTATTATTATTTATTGCTATTAAAATATTGTACAAATGTATTTAAATCAATAAATTTACACATAGCAGGCTGCTGGTAGTACTTTATTATGAATATTCATATCATACTCATAAGAGTGGTTTATAAATATTAGCTTTTTTAATTGGTCTACCAGTTGGTCTAAATTCAGCAAACCAGACCAGCCTGACCAGGAAAACCATCTTAGAATGGCTTAAGTCATTTTTTCTCCAGCAAGGCAGCCTAAGGTGGTTTGCTGGTCTTAGCTGGATTAAGCCAGGTGGTCTCCCAGCAAAGCCAGTCTGGAGTTCATCTGGATGATCACCATCTTGTGTTCAGGCCTCAAGTGAAACGCACCGGTTGTGCTATGTGCAACAGAATTCCCAAACAGCAAGTCAATCAACTAATTATACAGCTGTAATTGGTGTCAGAGGCCCGTCAATATCAGCAGCCAGCAGAAGAAGCCGAGTCACGCCTCACATTAATCATGTGTACGTGTCTAATGACTGCTGCTCCGAGAACCATAAACCCTCAGAGTACTGGCTGACAAGGCTGCCAACTTCTGCCATCGCACAGATCCCAGTTTGAGATGGAAATCATCCAGGTAGCATTTTAATTAATCATGCAGGGTCTGGGCTAAAATACATTCCGTTTGCATAATTTAAACAACACCTGCTTGTAAATAAAAAAATAGTCTGTGGAAAGGTCATTATATCTTTACTTTATGACCCTGCTTACTTTCGTTTGCTGTGTAAACACAAACTTAATGCATTCTAGATTCTTTATTTATTTTTATTTTATTTATCCTTTATTTTACCAGGATAGTCCCATTGAGATGCAAAATCTCTTCTTCCAGGGAGTCCTGGCCAAAATGGCAGCACAAAAAGTTTCACAATAAAACAATTACAAACACATAAAACAAACAAAATGTTGCCATACATTCATGTGATTACAAATATGTGAGAAAAAAAAAAAGAATTTACTCATAGCAACTACATGTTTACTTTAGAGTAGTTTTTTTTTTTAAAGAGGGGAGTGTTTCCAGCATAATAACACTATGCAACTCGTTCCATAACGAGGGAGCAAAAAAAGAGAAGGCAGTTTTGCAGAGCTCTGAATATACTCTTGGAACATTTAAAAGAAGTTTAGCAAAAGATCTAGTGCTGTAATTACAAGTGTAAAAGGATGAAAGACTGCAGATATAAATTGGTAATTTACCTAATAATGCCTTAGCGATAAACAACAGCATGTGCACTTTCCTTCTTTGAAACAAAGAGGACCATCCCACCAATTCATACAATATACAATGATGAGTGCGTGAAGAGGCACTCGTCACAAAACGTAAAGCAGCATGGTATACATAGTTCAACTTTTTAAGTGAAGATAAACTTGCAAGCATATAGGTCACATCACCATAATCTTAATCTAACACTGAGAGGAAACAACTTTGTATAATTCTCTTTCTTGCTTCAAAAGGAAAACATTTCTTTAAGCGAAAAACAAAACCCAATTTTAGTCTAAGCTTTTTTAAAAGATTTTCAATATGTACATAAAATCCCAGTTTGTCATCCAACCATACACCCAAGTATTTGTAGCAATTTGCTCTTTCAATAGATTCTCCTTGTAAAGTTGAAATAGGGTAATCTGTTTCAGTGCGACAACGAGTGAAAAGCATGTATTTTGTTTTCTTTGAGTTTAAAACCAATTTTAAGTTGGACAATGACAGTTGCAGTAACTGAAAAGATTCTTGCAAGAGCTCTATGGCTTGATTCACCAAATGTGCTACTGTGTAAATAACAGATAGATAACATCAACTCATCTATTGCCTTAAAGAGATAGTTCACCCCAAAATAAAAATTCTGTCATTAATTACTCACCCTCATGTCGTTCCAAACCCGTAAGGAGCACAAATTAAGATATTTTTGATAAAATCCGAGAGCTTTCTGACCCTTCCATAGACAGCAAGGTTACTACCACGATCGAGGTCCAGAAACGTAGTAAGGACATCGGTAAAATAGTCCATGTGATATCAGGGTTTCAGCCGTAATTTTACGAAGCTACGAGAATCACGGAATCAGTATCGCACGCGCTTGCTTCTGCTTCATGTAAACGACACATGTGTGTGTGTTAACGTAAGCAGCAGCACCATGCGCATGTGTTGTTTACATGAAGCGGAAGCAAGCGCATGCGTCGTGATACTCTCTCCACAATGGTGGTGAATTGTTGGATAAAGTCGTTATTTTTGTTTTCTTTCCACAAAAAGTATTCTCGTAGCTTCGTAAAATTACAGTTGAACCCCTGATGTCACATGGACTATCACACACACACACACACACACACACACACACACACACACACACACACACACACACACCTTTATGAGGGGCATCTGATAGTGAGTACAGACACAGAATGGGGCGATGAATAGAGGATGTGTTCCCATTTCTTGCACACAGCTTTTTTTTTCTTACCGCAGTTTAAAAATTCCCAGAGGAATATTGGTCTTTCAAAGCTTGGGTTTCTAAATTGTGGTTCATTTTTACCTAACCATTTGGTTCATTCAAATAAAAATAGACACTACTAAGACAAATGTTGACATACAGTAAAACAACAGAGATACGGAAATAATAAATATTACACAGCTCTTATATTTTGAGCATGAAAGAATGAAATGAGTTGAATTTATATTATGAGATATTATGAAATTACCAGGGTCTTTTACCTCAGCAGAAAAATCAGGGGAAAAAACTTGTAGAAAAAAAATGCATCCATGTCCATTAGGTTTCCATTTAATATATCATAATTAATTATTACAAATAAGTTAAATAAATAAGATTTATTTATTTATTGTTTCTGACCAAGACTTCATTAAAATCCAGTAAAATAGTTATATTATTATTGTTACAACTGAAATATAATTACAGTTAAAATGTTCTATTTTAATATTTTGTAATGAATTCCCGTGATTCGGCAACAATTCCTCCAGTCTTTGCCACATTATCCTATAGAATTTTACAATGTCCTCCAGATTCGGTGCTCGGATATTAAAAATTCTTATTATTACCAATGCTGAAAACAGTTTTTACTGCTTAATATTTTTGTTGAAACCGTGACACTTTTTTTCCACAAATTTAAAAGAACAGAAATGATTTGTGATGTAATTTGTTTTCGTAACAGTGTGAAAGCCTTTACTGTTGCTTTTGATCAATTTAATGCATCCTTGGTGAATAAAAGTATGTATTCATCAAATATCTTCCTGGCTACAGACTTTTGAATTGTTGGTTTTTAAGTTAAATAGATTAACCAAGACCATTCTTCAAAAACATCCCATTTTCCATGTTTTTCTTTTCTAGGGATTACATACAGTCAGGTTAGATTAGTCAACAACTATTTTCTTCCAACAAGTCTCTTATTTCTGAGGTGCAAAGGAAATGTAGTTGTCGGTTGGAGACTCCACAGTAGCACTGCACCTCACTGTGCCTGGAGTGAGGAAAAGAGAGTTAATCAAACTGTCTGGAGTGTCAGAGAAAGAAAACAAAGGAGGTGAGCAAAGGGCAGGCCCTGCTGACTTACTGATGGAGGGCTGATCTAGAGAAGCCAGATGAACGAGAAACTAAACATCAGCAGCCTGCTGGATTCACTGGAGTGAGACAGAGCTCCATGCTGGGAAAATGACACTTTTCCTCAACAATGACAGCAGCTCTGGGATACTGCTCAGCCATCTGAATAGTTCTCATTTTGACGACGTCTGTCCAAAAGCTTGGCTGTAATGGCTAAAATTCTGTCCATTTTGTCAAAGTTAGATTTTGGTTTGTTTTATTTTCAAATAACAAAAACATTCTATGTTGCTTTATTACTTTGCCCCTTTACAAAAATGCTCCCAAATATCCCAAGAGAGAACATCCTTTTAAAATGTATTTGCTATTAGTGTAAAAAGCATTAAAACTGTGTTGCAGCTGTGCTGAACTTACACACACACACACAAAACTTTTTACAAAATTACAATAAAACATACTGATTTATAGAGGGATGTGGTTTTTCTGTATTTAAACAGATTTTTCCACCCTGGAGAAAAAAAAAACTGAGAAAATCTTGGTGGGGGTGACTGTATGAAGATTACAATTACAAAATGAATTTTGAATGTGTTCTTAAATTATTTCAACACTTCTGTCATCACTGCATGAGCTTATGGCACCATCTACCACATGTACGTGTTTCAGAGTGAAGCGCGGCACTGTGTTCTTCTACACGAGCGCAGCTCATGATCTGGTGCTTTCAGTGTCTTGGAGTGGTTCTGTTAAATGCTGCTCTACATGGACTGCATCTCCGCAAGCACTGTGGGTTTGGGTCACTTATAATGTGCATTTGAATACACAACAACTGCCCACCATCTTCCCAAATTTGTAATAAAAACTGTTTATAAATATGTAGTCAAAAAAGAAAAGCTTTAAGATCTCCCTATGGATTTCTGCCAAAAATAAAAGTGCTATGGTTTAACATTTGAAAGCAAAGAAATTGCAACATACAATTATTATTATTATTATTATTATATACTCATTTTATTATTTTACAGCACAATACTAATATTTAATTTATTGATTTGTTATATTTTCCATAAATTAATGCAATAAACTGTTGATTAACAATAATAATAAGTATTATTATTGTTATTATTATGTAGTAATATTGAATGGGTTCCATGTGGCCTAAGGCCTAAAATCAATAGAATGTTGTTAAACCATCACATTCACTGATTTGCACACAGGCATATGGCGGCTCATTTTAATTATGTTTCATAAATTCCCTCGCCTCTTCCTATATTGTACATTCCTGCAATTACATTATGCAGAGAGAGATTTATGATCCCCAGCACACTTCAATATCCAGCTTTCCAGCAAAGATTTTAATAAATGCTTGCGTATCAGTCTTAAACGATGAACCCACACAGTGTTAAATCAACAGAGTTTATTCCAGCACTTATTGCTGACTTTATCGAAATGTAATACTACGAGATTTCATCAAACATTAATGTTTTTACATCCATATTCTGATAAAAAATTAAAACCTAAGACGTTTTATAACCACACAGTAAAGACATAAAAGTCAACAGTGCCTTTAGATTTTGATGGTATGTACAAGGCCATATAAGAGTCGTATAACGTCTGTCTCCAGGCGGCAGCACCAGCACTGTGGCATATGAGAAAAAAGAGAGGTACAGCTTGCAATCAATTACCGGCCGTTACTTGGCAGCTGAGTCAATCAATAGCAGATCAAAGCTGCCAGGGATCCGCTTCCTCCAATCCATCAGACAGGAAGACAACGGTAGGATGGAGCAATGAGATGTGAAATGAAGAAGACAGGGTTATCTCTAGATCCAGCCAATGTGAATCCTTCTAGCAGTTTTTAGCTTCCCATGGCACTAAAAAAATACATTCCCCCAATGCATTCCCTCCACTTTCACAAGCCAAGAGCACTTTCACAATGCAGGTATATTGATAAAACATTTAAAGTCTTCATATTGGAGCTCTTTTGTATTGTAGATGGGACGGCTCTTTTAACTCGGCGTATCGCCAACCCGGCCTTCCAAGTTCTGTCTCTACTGCAGAGTGAAATGTCAGAGCTCTATTCACGATAAAATGTGCTTGACTTGGCATACAGCACCAAATGTATTTGCACCGCCAGGATAATTCAGTGTTGCAAAAATGATATACAAACAACAAAAGACTCGAAAAGAATAACAAACAGATGCCTGAGGATTCGCAGGTCCAACCCTCTGTTCTCCTCCTCCTTAACATACAAATTCTCAACACTCTGCGCCCTTGCAGTCATTTAAATTTTAAGAAGCAGGTTGGTGAATTATTGCCGGCAGTGAGCTGGGAGTTCTTCCTGTTCAGGCTAACAGTCCAGCAGCGCTGTGCTGCTTTATCAGCACAACTCAAGTAGTGTCTCTAGGGCACCTGATAGTACTTACAGACTGACCCCATAATGTATCACTGAGTTTGGGGGGAGTTTGTCACATGGCTTGAATGGAAGTCTCGACTGCATTGCTCCAGGCCTAAAAACGTCTGACTTCACTGCATCACGAGTGAAGTGAATGCAAAAGAAGAAAAAAGAAAGTCCAAAGCACTTTGCGCAAATGACAAGCCCCTGTGCTAATAATGAATTTGACTTTAAATGACAAACAACAGAGTTTAATCTATGGTAGGTAAATAGGTAGGTAGGTACATAACCATCCATCCATCAAAAAATAATAATAATAATTTTTTGAAACCGAGATCTTTTTGTAATACTATAGATGTCTTTGTTTATCAGTTGAATCCATCTTGGTGAATAAAAGCATTAATTTATTTAAAATAAAAACAAAAGAATAGAACCGAACCGAATAGAATAGAATGGAATAGAATAGAAGCTAAATCCAGTCTTGGATAAATTAATAACTGAATTCATATTTGTGCATTTTACCTAGCAGTACAAACCTGACAGTGGTAGCAAATATAAATATCTTGTGCAAATAAACCACACCAAGAATTTTATGCATTTATATAAACCATCTTATATAAACCAACACTAGCTACTTATTTCAGGTACTGGAAATAATAAACCTCAAATCAGTCTCTTTACCACTCCTTATTACTAAGGCATGATATTTAATCAATATTTGAGCAATAAAAAGCTTTATGAATTATATGTGGACTATAAATCCTAAAACAACACACACACACACACACACACACACACACACACACACACACACAAAAGGTTTTTTCATGCACATAATGAGGATAAGAAGGTAAATTTGTATATTGGTCTTCCACATTTAAATTTAGTACAGCTAGATATCTAAAATTGTTTGACTGCTCCAGCTAGGAAAAAAATAGGTAGGCTTAGACCATCCATCCCTTCTCGCCCATAACATTTACCTCAAAATTTACAGCCTCAGGACGCCTCCACAGAAAGCCTCACCCTGGTTATGCAGTTCCTGACCTCAATCTCAGGATCGATCAATACACTGCTCCACAATGGGCTTGGTCAGCAACTGGCTTTAAAGGAACAGTTGTTCAACCAAAACATTGTGCCATCATTTACTCATCCACATCCATATGACTTTTTTCCTTCTGAGGAGCAAATAAGCAGAAGCTTAGCAGATTACCAAAGATGCTCTTTTTATTTACATATGGCTTCAGAAGACAAGTTGTACGGATGATATGGTGCTTTTACATCATTTTTGAAGCTTGATAGCATCCGTCCACATTGTATAGGAAACAAAGTAGCACCTCAGACTTAATGTGGACATGACCACACCACACACATCAAATGCAGCGCATTCAAAACTCATTACTAACTCATCATTCATTATGCATGGTGCTGAAGTAAGACTTAATTGGGCATATTTGCCATCTGCAAAATTAACAAGTGCCAGAACTTGGGTTCAGCTGTCAATGAGACAAGAAAGGCTAATGCACTGCCATTCTCTCCTTGTGATGTAGGGTTGCAAGAGAAAATCTCCAGAAGTGCACTTAGTTCAACCAGGCATGTGTAAATTCCATTACTCTGTATAATCTCAGATAAGGTTGACTAACAGGTGTGTATAAACATTTTTCTGTGAAATACTGGGAAGAGGGAGTTGCTAATGGCATCCAGTAACATCAATCCTGCACACAGGAAGAAGCCCAGCGAGGCGTCTGAATGTCTTGACATCTTTCCAAATAAGATAACTCATCAAGATCCTATAAATAAAACCAGTAATCATACATTTATGGAGCTCATCGCCTTTACTTAGTGATCGCCTGTTCTTTGAAATATAAATGACTGTTTTCGTTCTGAGCATGGAAGGGAGAGGCAAAGAAATGTGTTTAAGGTCAAGCTGACCTTATCAAGGATAAAAAACATGAGGGAGGAGTACGGTGCCGTGAAATAGATTTTGATGCATTCCATTTAAGATTATTTTTTATGAGGTGAAAAGAAAAATGCCTTTGCTTTTCATCTCTTTTTCTGTGCTACATGTATGGCTATTTGTTATTGTGCTGTAAGAAAGATTTTCAATATAGATGCTGAAAAATAAAATGTTCAAATCAGTTCAAATAACTCATAAACATCTATGTGGAAGCAAGGTCGCTTTCAGGCAAGTCAGTACCCTGAACAGCTATTGTCTATAGAAATCTATAAAGATTATGCCATTATTATATTTCAAATAAGCAATAAAAGGAGGGACATTTTTTCATTATATAGTTTCTGGTGGCATATAGCCATTTCCCCCCACAACTAAAAAAATAAATAAACA